>NC_056727.1:1171448713-1171506213 GCF_019279795.1 Protopterus annectens
CATAGAATGATTTCCTCACTACTGTAGACACATGATGGTCAAGGGCTAGATTAATATGTGTGCCCCTAAGTCCCTGACTACTGGGTCATCTCTAAGGGGTGTATTGTGAATATGATAGTTACTAGGGGTGGATGCCTTTTCAAAGGATACTATTATGCATTTCTTGGTATTTAGTTTTCATCCATGGCTCTGACATCAGTTGTTTATAAAAAGATCCAAAATCCTGTAGACTGACCAAGGCACGTACTTCCCATGTGAAGGAACACTTACCCTCTGCCCATATGGTGATGTCCTATCTGGGTCGGGGTGGTGGCACTGATCCTGTAGGCAGCCCAGCATGTGGTAGCCTGGCAAGCCTCACTGAACAAGGGATTTGGGACTTAGTTGAAGACATGCTGGAACAGGTTATGGACAGAAAGATTCAGACAGTTGAGGAATCTCTTCAGCACATTCAACACACTCTCCCATTTGGTGCCAACCATCACACCACCACCACCACAACTACCACAGGAACCAACAAGGAGATGAAAGACGAACAAGTATGAAACTATAACCAAAACAAATGTTCACTGGAGAACCAAATAAGAGCGTCAAGACCGCAATATAAAATCCAATAGTTTATTTCAAAGGCAGCAAAATGTTGAAATTTAACGCTGACCACTGCAAATACATTTTCGAACTTCTTCATTAGAATACTAAACAGGAATGATGGTTCACAAGCTCAATATATAGTCATCATTAAATTAAAATTAAAACAATTATCCAATAAAAATGAACAATCAATGAACCTGCCTAAATAACCTAATATTAATTACAAATATCCATGTCCAAACAACACTATTTGGATAAAATGTCATGGACATTAAAAATTTAAAAATCAAGAAATATTATATACATAAATGTAAATAACATTTGTAAATACTGAATATATTAATAAGCATTTACATTCATAGTAAAGCAATTTTCTGAACCAAAGAAAAATACATTAATGCTGCCATCTGCTGCAACCACCACAGGACCCTATCTCCTTAATATCTGGGTCCTCCACTGCACCACCATCTGGTAGTAGAAACGTTTGAGGCTCTGTGGACTTTGACTCCTGCTGACATTTCATCAGCCCTTTGTCCCTTATCTTTTCTTCTACACCCTCTTACCTATTTCCCACCCACACTACCCTCTTATATACAAAAAAAAAATTAAAACTAGTGGAGTTTATCCTCCACCAAAAACATTGTGCCCCTCCTCTCTCACCTCCTCCAAAACAAGCCTCTTGATATGTTCCTTCTGTGTCTCTCGCTTTGTTGTGTCTCCCCTTTTTCAGTCTTTCCTGTCTTCCTATTTCTACTCTTTAATGAAAACATCAGGATGTCTAAATAAGGATAATCCTATATAAAACATAATAAACTCCTTTTATTTTTTTAATATTAATAATAAAAGCTGTGCATCTGCCACTTACCTTAAGTGTTTCAAGCATGATGGCACATAGCCACATCCATCCCCAATGTCCACATACATACAAAGTTATGCGAAGGCTACGGCTTTCATGTAGTACTTCATATGCACTTATTTGATTTTAGGTACAGTATGCTTTTGCTCTAAGTGGGCATGTTTTTCAAAATGCCTTTGCTTTTCCTTATAGTGCACGGATAACCTGCACTTAGCTTATTTGCATATATGAGTAGCCATGTTCCGCACAAATAACAGCTATGTAGCTGCAAACTGCCAGGCTATGAATACCACTCTTTATCTTATACTAGGTTATCAATACTTTATTTTCCCAACTGCATTATTACATACCTGTCAACCTCTTAGCACAAGAAATTTTGGCAAAGCCAAAATAATGGGGAGCAAATGCCCACAAATAGGGACACATTTTAAATATTGCTCTTATAAACTTAGAAAGTTGCTAGAAAAAAAATGTTGATTTACTGTACCATGCACATTCTGAAGGATGTGAAGTCTGAAACTCAAATGTGCGTCATTATTAAGTGAATTCAGTTATCACTGATATGTCAGAAAACTATAAGTTTTCTAAGGAACAGACCCAAACATATGAGGCAAAATCTGGACAGTTAAGAGGTATGAATTATTATTTCATGTCACTATATATTTCTGGTAAAACATCACAATAGACAGCTTATACTGAAATCATGAACTGGTATTTCACTAGTTCTGTATGTAAAATACTTAGCGTTTTGAGACAAAATCACATCAGTATTACATGAACTTGTAATTTCATTCATATGTGATAGTTTTTCATCTCACTAGATACAGCAGTACCAGCAGCTATTTGTTTTTGTTGAACATTTTCTGGGAAAGACTTTTGATTGGCACTCAGTACATGTCTTCTATTCCTTTTTAACATTAATGATCATGGCTGCTCTTGCCTAGCTATGGCATCCATACCTCTAGATCCTCAACTGTCCAGAATTTCACAGGCTGTCCAGATTTTTGTCTCATATTTTTGGCCTGTTCCTCATAAATTTTCTGGATTTATGGCAAGTCATTGAGGATTGAAGTCACTAAATAATAGCAGACATTTTGAATTTTAGATTTCATATCCTTCAGAAAATGCATGCTAATGTAAAAGCAGTTATTCTAGCATTTAAGCTTATAAATGCAATATTTAATATCTGTCCCTGATTTTAGGCCTTCGTTCCCCCATTATGTTTGCCTTTGTCCAGCTTTCTTGCTCTTTTCTGTCCTTCCTAATACTTAGAAAATGTCCTAGTTTGTCTGTTAGAATAATACTCCTGCATACAATTATTTAGCTTCATCCTGTCATGAATCTGAATCATGATTTCAGTTTGCGACTCGTAAGTACTTCTGAAGACAGTAGTAGTCCACAACCTTGTGATAGAGCATTTTTGTATTCACAAACTACTTAAAAATAAAAATGTGGTGTTGAAGTGAACTGCAGACCGAAACAGGCAAGAAGATAATTTTATTTGAAACGCTTTTCATTTGTCACTGTGTGCAAACTTCTTCAGATAAAAATCAATAGGTAAACAGTGTTTAAAAAGAATGCCAACACAATCATGTGACTCATCACCCAATCACTGCTCTTCAACACTTAAAATACCTAAAAAGTTAAATAAACAATGAGGTATTCTCCAGAATAGCAGCTTATATAATACTAATACAATACTAACGTAATTAAAAATACAAAAACTGTATTAAACAAATGATACTTTTGTATAACTAAATATTCCTTTAAAGTATTACAAACCTAAAGTATTTTATACATAATGAGTATAGTAAAGCACATGTAAGCATTGCTGTTGTAAGTGAGATAAAATACTGTTGTAACTAATTACTTCAACAAATAAAGTGATACTGTGAAAAAAAAATAATAAAATATATGTATGTATACACTAACGAACACAAAAATTCAGTTCTACTTTATACAAATTAAAATTAAATGCACAACTCTGATATATTGAATTTTCATCTCAATAAACCTTTTAACTTCAATAAACAAGCTATTGAGCATGTATCATTGATGCCTGGATAACTATAGGCATTCAAATGTATTTGCCAATATAATTCCAGTTCCTCAAGTTCCGAAGAAGTTGGTCCACCCCTTCCATCAAGTGTAATTTGGTTTGTCACCCTGAATTTGAAACTATGGTCACTTGCAGTAAGGATGTGCTTAGCTAATGCATTCTAAATGGCATATAGGTGTTCATAGACACGTTCACGAAGTTTCCGTTCTGTCTTCCCTATATAAAAAAACAGAAATGTTTGGCATTTTGCTAGTTAGACTACAAATTTCAAATTACAACTGAATTTGTATCTCGACCTATATGTAAAGCCATTGATTTCAAATGATCTACCCACATCCATATAATTGCAATACCTACACATTTCACATCGGAACATCCCTGGATGTTTTGATCTAATGGTGTTCTTTGCCTCCAATAAATTCTTCAAATTGCAGCCTCTTCTAAAAATAATCTTACGGGCAGTCCCCACCTTACCTACTATTAGTGGATCGTTCTTAAGTATCTCCCAATTTTTGTAAATAATGTAGGATAATGTTGGTGTTTGTACTGAATGTTATGATCAAACTCATGGGAAAGTTGGTATTATTCCTAACCTCCCTAGAGACATCCTGATTCTGTGTTGTGCTAGTTATATTAACCTGTGGTTCAATTGTACTCAGGATGGGTGTATAAACACCATTCGATTTCTTAGTTTTCACTTCTAATATGAGGGACTCTATTAAATCACGAGGATAATCACAGCTCAAAAACATATCTTTCAATGTTTCACACTCTACTGAAAATTTGTCATCTAAAGTGATGATTCTAGCTGCCCTCACCAACTGACCCTTAACCACTGAACATTTCTGGTGGTAGGGATGGCAGCTAGAAAAGTGCAGGAAAGAGTTGGACTATGTATTCTTCCTGTATATCTTAGCCAGATATATATTCCTGTCCTTTTCCTTTTTAAGGTGATTATCTAGATACACTATTTCATTCGCATCATAGTTGGAAGTGAATTTCAAGAAGTTAGTGGTATTATTTAGATATTCAACTAACTGCCCAGTTGTATAGAATCCCCCTTAAACACGATAAAAATGTCATCTAAATATGGTGTATAGAAGGAAATGTTATCTTGGATCTCACTTTTCTTAAAAATGTATTCCGTCTCCCAGTACACCATAACCAAATTAGCTAGGCTAGCTCCACATGGAGAACCCTTGGCGACACCTATTTTTTGGAGAACATTTTAAATACTTTAGGTTTGTGATACTTCGAAGGAATATTTAGTTATACAAAAGTATTATTTGTTTAACACAGTTTTTGTATTTTTAATTATGCTGTATTGCATTAGTATTATATAAGCTGTTATTCTGGAGAATACCTCATTGTTTAACTTTTTTTTTTTTTTTTTTTTTTAAATATTTTTATTCATTTCCAAAAACAAGAAAACATGAATGCAGGTTATTTATGACAATGAAGTATTTACAAATTATTTAAAAAGGTAGGCTAAAACCTCTAAACAGATATCAAACATTAAAACCAAAATAAAGTATTTACAAGGGTGTCTATTGTTGACATATAATTGACTTTCTATACAATTGTTTCCTGATTATAATCTGCTGCAGTCATTATTCTCCAGTATTTCAGTTACTTTTTGCCATGCTACGTATAATGATGTAGTTCTTTCAGTTCTTCCTTTAATAGTGTTCATTTTCAATTGCGATACTGCTGACACCAGATTCATGAATTGCTTAAAAGTTGGAGAAGCTTTGGATTTCCAGTTTGATGTAATGTTCTTCCTTGCAATAGCTAGGAGAGTCCATAAGATTACATATTTTGTTCTTGGCACACAGTCGGGTACAGGTGCATTAAACAAAATAATAGATTTGGAAATCTGGAATTTATCATTGAATACCATTTGCAGAAAATAATTTATTTTATCCCAATATGGTTTAATCAAATGACATTCGTAGAACATATGTTGCCAGTCTGCTTTTATTGATAAATCACATCTCCAGCAGCCAATATTTTTCTTAAACATA
Organism: Protopterus annectens; assembly: GCF_019279795.1. Lineage (NCBI taxonomy): Eukaryota > Metazoa > Chordata > Ceratodontiformes > Protopteridae > Protopterus > Protopterus annectens. The sequence continues at coordinate 1,171,454,244 of NC_056727.1, forward strand.
AGTTCCATTTTATGAGGGGTTACATAAGATCTGTGTATGAATTGATTGTTTAACTTTTGAGGTATTTTAAGTTTTGAAGAGCAGTGATTGAGTGACTTGAGTCACATGATTGTGTTGGCATTCTTTTTAAACACTGTTTTACCTATCGATTTTTATCTGAAGAAGTTTGTACACAGTGACAAATAAAAAGCGCTTCAAATAAAATTATCTTCTTGCCTGTTTCAGTCTGCAGTTTACTTCGACACCACATTTTTATTTTTAAGCATTTCTGTATTCAACAGGCAGTATTGCTGCCATGTGCTTACATGCTAAATAGATTGTACAGTCCTTTCAACTTGGCCTTCTCCAGTGTGCATACCCTGTCTTTGCTATAACATGCCAGAACTCCCATTTCACTAGAAAACTCTTATATTCTGCAACTTCATTTTGAGGACCATTGTTTTACATGATAACATCTGGAATACAGTAATGACATATTGATTTGTAGTGTCAATCAATTTAGCAATTTCTGGAAATTAATAATCTGTACATAACAAGTAGATGCCATCTTGGTCACAGAAAAGAATGTACCAGCTTCAGATTAAGTTTCTTCTGGACCAGAAAATGGAGCTGAAGTTGGCATAAGGGTTGAGATGTTTACCTCAAAGACAAGAAGTACTGTTTCAGAAAACAAATACAAGGAGTACTGTGTTTGATTCCCACTAAGGGACATTGGGTTGATGTAAAATAATGCACAAGGGCAGCTAGCTTAATACTTAGCTATGAATACGTGAGCATGAAATTGTTCAGTATTGATCAGTGCAATACCATTGTAAACAAATTTGAAAAAAGAAACTGTGAACTATCAATCACAGCAGCAAACTGCTCAAATTACCTTTGCCACTTTGTCAGATATGAAGGGGAGGAGTTTAAGGACTACAACTCAGGCATAACAAAAGAATGAAAATTGGCCCGAAGTAACAGGCACTAAGAACACTGTTCTGTGTGATTATCCCTGTTTGTCTTTTATATAGTCATTGGAAAGCAAGAAATGGTAATTAATTCTGACTGATTAAAATAAAGCAGGGTATATGTAAAAGGGCATGTAAAGTCAATGCACTGACACGAGCTTAGGGACTATGATGTAATATTTTAAACCAAAGCACTGCATTGTTGGATACCTAGAGGTAGACTAAATAATCAAGATGCCAGGCCCCATGTGGGCAGACTCTGACATTACATTTAAAAATATAAAAAATATATAGAGAGTCCAAAGGTGGTGTTAAAATATAGGAAACATCAAGACATAATAAAATAAAAATGTATTTTTCAGTCTATGGATGCGGTTCTCCTTTAAGAATAACAGAGCTTGTTGATTGATTTAGCAATGTAAACAAGGTGAGTTTAGAATCTCAAAAATTCTGAAGGAGATGGGGGTCCACCTGATAATGTCAGCAAGTGATACTTCCTTGGGGTGATAAAACAGCTGGGGAAACTTATACTGTGTTTGGCAGAAGAAGGCTACTTAGAGACCCACTCTACTGGAAGAATCATTGGTAGTGGGGTAGGTCCCAGCATAAACTATTCACTCAACTAAAACATGAGCTTTCATCCACTCCTGTAACCCAAAAAAGCACTGAAATTGAAGTGTGGGGTTGCCATCTTTCAGAAAATGAAAAGCATTAGCAACTTGGGGTGTATGTGTAGTGGCCATTGTCCAGAAAGGAACAATGATATGCAGAGATGTAGAAGGAGTCCTTGGTCCTGAACTTAACTTGTGAAATATTCACTCACTTCTTTATTTGCCTAACTAGAAACAGACTACAAAATTTTGCTGACTTTGTAGGGTTGCCAAATTTATATGATATCCAAGTTGTGCTTAAGTTCTTACTCAATTTGCAGTGATTCTGTAACAGGGTCATGAAATACACTTATGTAGTCAACCATGCTCCAGACAAGTTTTTGCTGATATCTGATATGTTGTCTTGTGCAGCAATGATTCAAACTGGGAGTAACAGCAAACTGGACAAATAGCTAATACAAGATAGCAGTATTTCTGTATATGTTGTAATGTACAATCTACCATAAGATTTAGCTCGAGTGTTGAAACTCCAAAAGCAGCAACATACTGATCTCACAGATTCTCAGGTGATGACATTTGGCCAAAATGTATGCATGGACCACAGCTGATTGGTTAGTGTATTAAAACAGAACAATCCAGAAAAACATTTTATATTTTGTAATGGTCACTATTAAAACGTTTCAAGTTAGTCATGACTTTATCTAGTGGAAAAATGCCCTAAACAGAATACATAAGGTTCATAAATGGGTTATGAGACAAAGACTGTGTGATAAAGTAACAGTTTGGAGGCTGAGGTTAAGTGAATACCCACTGAAAGGATGACACTTCAATTGACGGTCTGTTACACATTTTTGAATTTGCTAACTCCAGACTCATGAAAGCAATAACTAAAATGACCTAATTCAAAACCCGAACATGCAATTACCTTTTATTTCTCTGCAGCCTTCCATAAATATATTCCTCTTACAAAGAAATGTTAATAAAAATATGCCAATTTATATTTTGTCCGATCCCAAAATCCTTTACTGTCTGATGCTTTAAAACATCCACTGACTACCTAAGATATAGCTTGACCCTATTACTTGCCATAATGCTTTTCAAATTAATTAACCTTCAGTACTGGCCACTTTTTCAAACTAAGGGTTCATTTAGGGCATCTGATCCACCCCTAACATGAACGGTGTCAATTTTCTATCTTTGAATTGACCCCTTTTGTTTTATCCATTAGTGTAAAGTTTTTTTGTAAAACTGGACCAACATGCTGGAAACAACCTCCATTAGATATCAGAAAACAGAAGATACTTGCATTTTTCCAAAGTAAGCTAAGAGAACACCTGATATTTGAGAATGCATGTAAATGTTGCTGTGATATCAGCTAAATCTTAAAAAGCTACTATTTCAGCAATATACTATATAAGTATATTTAATCCAGTGGAAGTTTGTATACCCCTAATTTTAAGTATGTGTAAACTTTTGGTCACTTCTGTAAGGTAATATCTAATATTTCTTCTTCAATGAAATACTGATGTATATTTATTTTAGTCCACTTTAGAAAGAGAATCAGTGTATCAATACTTGTCATAATTCTCCTAATGTTGTCTGTTGAACTTAAGACAATAGACAAACATTTACCATATAAAGACAATAACAGAGTTACTACTAGACATATCAGCCTTGAAGTAGGTATGCAAATTCCTTTATAATGCACATTCTTGTCATTGCTCATCATGGTAGGCCTCCATCTATTGAGAACTGAATGTGTTGCAGCTGTTTAGAGCTCAGTGCTTGGAAACTATGTTATTATATATATATATATATATATATATATATATATATATATATATATATATATATAAAGTCCTTTTTACAAATATTACAAAACATATGCCCTGCTCATCGCTTAGCAGCTTAGCACTGTAACACTGTAACATTTTGAGACCAAATGCTTGGTATCCTAATGTGAATTTTATTTATTATAATACTGGTGTTTTGTTGTTGCTATTATTGAGCCAGGGTTGTGGCTGAAAGGGCCATTTATCCATTTAACACATTTATTGCATTTCAAAAAAGTATTAACTGTATTATTTTTTATTAAAATAAAAAAGCAGTTTTGAATCTGTATCAAAGAACAAGTCAGTAGTATTAATATCCAATAAATTGCCACTGAAGCCATGGCAGAAGTTAGATGCAGAATTCTTCACTCCAGACAATAAAAAAATACCTGCTAGTACTGAACTAATTTCTTAGTTTGTAGAAATTGCAAAACTAGCACCCAAACCATCTGAATGTGTGCTACTGGTACATCTAAAATTAATGTTTTCCAGGCATGGCATCACACAGATCTCATTCTCTGACAACAGGCCACATATTTTTAAGCAGAAGTTTCTCAGTTTGCAAACAGCTACAGGTTCATATGTTTCACTAGTAGTTCACCATTTACCCAGTGCAGCAATGAACTGAGCACCCTGTCCAAATAGTGAGCTATTTAGTCACAAAAGTAGCAGCTCTTTACTTAGTGCTTGTTGTTTACGAATAATGACAGTGGTTAATGGGCACAGCCTAGTCCGGCTTCTGATTCAGTGCACACTTTGTTCTGTGGTGTCTCAGTTGTTATCTTTGATGGTCAGGGATCTCCCAAACCAAGCATCTACAGACGCTACAGAAAGCAGAAAACAGAAGGTGGCTGAAATCTTTAGAAGGAGACATTGTATGAAGGACCTTAGTTCTCATCCATCTGGATAGGGTAGATGAATCATTGATGCTGAGACTTAGGGAACCCCATCGTTCACCCCATTCTTATGAAGCGGAAGAACCTCCGGGTATTCTGAGATGGACTAGAAAACATTATCTCCCACTATAAAAAATGGGTGAGAAAATGATTCAAGCAGCATATATCCAAGTAGCAACAGCTATACAGCACTCACCTACACATTTATCCAGTATCATAGGGAGCAGGTGTGACAGATATGCACTCAAGCCTAAAGCATAGGATGTATGAAGTTAGCACGTTAATAGAAAATTATTATAAAAGTATTTTATAAGGAGAGAACAGTTTAAATGTATTTTACAAAAGAATGGAGTTCTTGAAGCTATGTATTCTGAGTTAATGAGAACAAAACTACATTTTATGAAAATAAACACCAATAATGATGATAATAATAATAATAATAATAATAATAATAATAATAATAATAATATATTGTGTTTTGTTGCTAATAAAAGTTAGATGTGTTATTATGTGCCAATAAGATGTGCCAGATTAACCCAGTGCAGGAATACAATGGACAAGCTGATGTGGGCTTCCTTTCAGAATGAGGTGAACGGGCTTACAGCAGTCATTTCTATATTTGCCAATAAACCAAGTTAAGACTACTTATTCCTACCATAGTGGTGAGTCCATTTAATCTAGGATACTCAGCTCCTATCACCTACCTGGCTTCTTGTTGCTGCATGCATCTTCCCAAATGTTACTTTAATATGCACTCTTGACTAAACTAAATTTGTCTGGAAAGACTAAATAGTTCATAGGAATACCATTTTACAAGCTGAAAGTGATATACATATAAATGACTAATTGAACCAGTATTTCTAACCCATTATAAGTCAAGCTGTCTCTGTCATATATTATGTATTTGTTAATGTACATTGTCTGGAGAGGCCATAACCTACAGAAAGGAATCTGGAAATAACAGTTTTCAGTTAGAAACTGTCTTACAGAAGTCAGAATCTGTTGCCAGACATCATTCAGGATATTCTGAGCTTTTAAAATGTTGAGCTGTGTAAGTACTTCCCTTTGTATCTTAATGCCGACGTGATAAAAATGATGAGCAAGCAATATGTAGCTAATCTCATGCTGATGGAAAGGATACTCATTATGAAGAATGCGCTGGGTATCTTGAGAGAGGATATTGCTGTTAATGGTGCTGGGATCAATGATGTTTTGGGAAGATTAATGTATTACAGCCTCTAAAACAGTTTGCCGCTTGGGAGCTTACTGAAACCAAACAAATTTTACCCAGCACACAATCTGACTTGTAGCACACTGCTATTCTTTCATGAATAACCTGCGGGGGGAGGGTGAACATAGTTCAATCAATAAAAAAGAAACAGTGAAAACTAGACAGATATAGGAAAAGAAACCATTTCCTGAGGTATATTTTTACAAGAAAGAAACAGTTACAGCTCTTTTGTCAGTTATGTATAAAACATAATAGTAAGCAGCCAAGCATACAATAAGCAGGGCATGCAGAACAGAGCAAAGAGCAAAAAAGGAAAATAACTCTGGCATAGCATTTGATATCTACCTATCATTTTCATTCATATAACTCCAAAATACATTTCCCTTGTTTTGAATACCTCTGAGATACTTTAGTGCAAATCTTTTTGTCTTTTAGAGCAAACTGATGTTTTTTTTTTCTTTTCATTTAACAGTAGAATTGACTTGCTGAGATGGATAAAAATGTTAAGGCATGCTATTAGCAGTATGTGATGCTAAAGACATGTACAAATGAAACCAAACATCTGATTCAATCATTTTAGAGTAATTGATGAGTAGATTCTTCTGTTACATAGTCAGTCCTAAGCTACTCAGGTAGGACAGTTGTGACAGTGTTCACTATCTACAGCACAGATTTAATAATGTCCCTTTTCATTATTTATGTCTACCTGCAGAGATGAGTGCACAGATGCTCATGATGATTAACACTACAGGCCCATAGAATCTATTCATTTGTATAAGGCACAAGCTTCTGTTTGTACTTGATCTGTGCATCATTGGGTTCATGCAGTGTGCTTGACTCTGCTACATTTACAGAAAAGCTGTTTCTTACATCTGTTGCTTTTCCAAAAAGTTTTTTTCTTACTACTCTAGTCTAGCCTTTTTTAGTGTCATAGCATGACTATTTTATGAATGACTTGTGTTCTTAAATAACCTTTATTTTCTGTACAGGTTTCCACATCCACAGAACACCCCTCAGCACCATATGCTGAGGTTTTCTAGCACTTCATGATGTTCTGGTGTAGACTATTCAACATTCCTTTTGTGAAAGGATTTCGTATAATGATCAGCACACTTTCTGTCACAGATGGAAGAAAACTACCTTAGCAAGTAGATGCTACCCCAAATGAGGCCTTGCATATCTTGGCCAGTTGCATCATCACTTCCTGCTTTACTCATACACACTCCTCCCCCACACACAGACACAAACTCTCATACACTGATGTACGCCAGCATGCTGGTTCTGTCCATATAACCATTATGCTATTTGATTGCTTTTAGGTCTTCAAGAATGATTAGTAGTGCTAATTTTCTGTCTTGTGTAATAAACTTCAGTATCTGTACTTTTCAACATGACATACCTAGAAATTTTTGTAAGCCCCTTGTATCTTACTACACTGTAAGTAAGCAGATAGGATCATTCATTTGCATTACCCAGATATCTTTTCAAACTTGCCATGCCCTTGTGTAGTATCACCCCCTTGCTGATCTCACTACTCTACTGTTAGTTTTGCCTTGCTTGTCACTCAGATGTTTATTTGGCATTAAATTCTCACTGCTAAGCTGTGCTGCATACTCTACTGAATTCAGAAACTGTACAGCTGTTTTCTTTCTGCAGTCATTTTCTGACTTTCCCACTACTGAAGTGAAGCTGGTTCATCTGTTATTACTCGCATATACCCACTTCCAGGAAGATGTATAGAATATGACCTTGTCCAGTCCTCTGTAGCTACTTCTGTATCAGAAGAATTGCCTGGCAGTTTAGTGAACAGTATTAAGGCTGTGATATGCTAATGAGATTCATCCTATAGTCATTGGTTAAATTTCCTTAGTCTGCATTTGGCTAATGGATGACTATGAGCTAGTCATTTATCTAGGGTGAGTGCCTTTGTGAGTGTGTTTGCGTCTAGAGAGTTTACCCCATTAACCAAAAAAAGGCAATTAAAATATGATTCATTAATATGTGATAAAAAAAGTTAACCATTTAGGTTAGGTGGCTTGCTACCTGCAATGCCACTGGTCCATTTGAAAATACAATTCTGTCTTGGCAAAGACATCTGCAAATAATATGGACTGCAGGCAGAGCCAGATCCAGCGGTACGTGACATAGGCAGTCGCCTAGGGCCCTATGGCTGGAAAGGGGCCCACTCTGGCCAGGTGGCTTAAACATTTATTTTAATAATATATTTAAAATAAACTTCTTACACCACAATGGTTGCATCTTCTCCTTTAAGGAGAACAATGTGTGTACAACACGCACGTCACCTCGGAAGTAAACAAATTCTGCACTTGTGTGTAAAATTTAAACTAAGCCATTTCATTAACAGAAAATATGAGTGTGTGTGTGTGTGTGTGTGTGTGTGTGTGTGTGTGTGAGTGCATGTGCGCGTGCATGCACGCGCATGTGTGTGTATATGTGTTATAATTTAAGTGTGTATGTAAGTACCTTAAACTAGAAAGAAAGTGCATGCGTATACATATGTATGTGTATGTTAGTGTACATAATTTAAACTAGCCATTCCATTTCTGTATGAGACTGAAAGTATGTGTGTGTGTGTGTGTGTGTGTGTGTGTGTGTGTGTGTGTGTGTGTGTGTGTGTGTGTGTGTGTATAATTTAAACTAGCGGTTCCATTCTGTATGAGAGAGAAAGTGTGTGTAAGCAAATTAAACTCGAGAGAAAGTGTGTATGTTTGTAAGTATTTTAAACTAGAGAGAAAGTGAGTGTGTGTGTGTGTGTGTGTGTGTGTGTGTGTGTGTGTGTGTGTGTGTGTGTGTGTGTGTGTGTGTGTGTGTGTGTGTATGTGTATGTGTGTGTGTGTGTGTGTGTGTGTGTGTGTGTGTGTGTGTGTGTGTGTGTGTGTGTGTGTGTGTGTGTGTGTGTGTGTGTGTGTGTGTGTGTGTGTGTGTGTGTGTGTGTGTGTGTGTAATTTAAACTAGCCTTTCTTTTTGTATGAATGATAAAGTGTGTTGTATGTTGCTGTATGAGAGAGAAGGTAGGTGTGTGTGTGTGTGTGTGTATGTGTGTGTATGTGTGTCTGTGTGTGTGTGTGTGTGTGTGTGTGTGTGTGTGTGTGTGTGTGTGTGCGTGTGTGCGTGTGCGCGTGTGCTCGTGTGTGCGTGTGTGTGTGTTTATAACATACCTCTCAACTGTCCAGATTTAGCCTCATAGTTTTGGACTGTTTCTCATAAAATTTCTGGTTTTCTGGTAATTCACTGAGGACTGAAGTCACTAAATAATAACATATATATGAGTTTCAAACTTCATAGCCTTAAAAATGCATGCCAACACAAATCCTGTTATTCTAGCAAGTTTCTAAGCTAAAAAGAGCAATATTTAAAATCTATCCATATTTTTGGCTCATTGCAACCCCATTATTTTAGGCTTTGTCCAGATTTCTTGCACTAAGAGGTTGAGAGGTATGTGTACCTCTCAACTGACCAGATTTTTACCTTTATGTTTTAGGCGAATTCCTCATAAAATGTGTGGTTTTCTGGCAATTTGCCGAGGACTGAAGTCCCTAAATAATTACATATAATTTTCAGACTATATAGCCTTCAGAAAATGCATGCTAACACAAATGCTGTTATTCTAACAAACGTCTGAGTTAAAAAGAACAATATTTAAAATCTATACCTATTTTTGGGTAATTGTATCTCCATTATTTTGACGTTTTTCCAGATTTCTTGTACTAAGAGGTTGAGAGGTATGCATACCTCTCAACTGACCAGATTTTTACCTCATATATTTGGCCAATTCCTCATAAAATTTGCAGTTTTCCGGCAAATCACTGAAGATTGAAATAATTAAATGTCATACATTTTAGTTTTAGACTTCATTTCCTTCAGAAAAAAATGCATGCTAAGACAAATCCTGTTATTCTAGCAACTTTCTAAGTCTATAAGAGCAATATTTAAAATCTAACCCTATTTTTGGGCCTTTCTCCCCTCATTATTTTAGGCTTTGTCCAGATTACTTGTGCTAAGAGGTTGAGAAGTATGGCGTTATGGCATGTAATACCCTAGCTTGGGGAGGGGGTGGCAGGTTATTCAATTAACTTGATCAAGCTTCACCCTGTAATCCTCTACACCAGCTACCAGACTGCTGAAAGAATTGTGAGCTTCAGTGTAGACAAGAGCATGAATCCTCTACACCAACTACCAGACTGCTGAAGAAATTGTGAGCTTCAGTGGAGACAAGAGCCTGAATCCTCTACACCAACTAGTAGACAGCAAGGTGAAGAAAGTCCACTGTAGAGTCCACAAGTCAAGTACACTCCGGTTTATTAAAACAACAAATAAATAAAACCAAATTGAATAACTCAATGACATTAAGCACTTTTCATTAAGTAAAATGCCTAAACTTCTTCAGACTAGTTAAACCTTAGCCCACAGTCTTTAAATAGAAACACTAATTCAACATGTGACTGATGTTTTACATTAACCCTTGATGTTACAATTTAACTATAAGTGATAAAGTCTTAAAATTTTCAATGACCAAAAGTCTTAGAAACATACAATGTTCCTTAAAATAGTTTAAACAACTAATGTAAGTATTTATAAGCCCTTGGTTTATACTTTTAAGGTATACTCTTGAACTGTAAAATTTCATCTCTCCAAGCTTTTTAACTTTAAAATACAAACAATAGAGCAAATTTCATTTAGTCCCGGTGGGTGACTGGAGTTCGTCCTTAATTGCCACATTAGCTCGAGCCTCTCCAGTAGTAGGGGAGTAGGACCCCCCCCCTCACAGCCTGTTAGGACTTGGTCAATGACACGAAATTTAAATGTATGGGTCAGATGATCTACACAATGACATGCCAATGCATTTTCTAACATATTTCTATGAATGCAGTACATATGCTCATACACCCTTTCCCTAAATTTACAGTCTGTTTTACCAATGTAAAACGCTCTACAGTTTTGACATTGGGCTAGGTAAATTATTAATCTCTAGTTACAGTTAAATCTGTAACTAGTATTAAAATCTCTATTCTGGATCTTTAAATCTGATCCTGTTTCAACAAATTTACATGTCTCACATTTAAACATACCAGGGTTCCTGCTAGTGTGTGGGACCCTGGTTTCTACCAAGTTCTTCAGGTTCTTAGGTCTTCTAAAAATAACTGTTGGGCACGGCCCCACTTTCTACAGAATGTCCCTGTCAGAAATTAATAGGGCCCAATTTTTAATTAGTATCCTCTTCATTTCCTGTACATCCATAGTAAAGGTAGTGATAAAACTCAAGGAGTACTGGGGGTTCACAATGCTATCCAATGTGTTATTAGTATCCAAGTGGGTTATCAGTTCAAGACCAATGCTTCCATCAGGATTAAAACTCAGCCCTTCCTAGCTAGTATAGGTGTATAGATCCCTATACTCCGTTTAGTCTGAACCTCAGTGGTTACTTGGATTATAAGAGCCTCTGGATAACCCCTTTGCAGGAACATCTGACCAAGATTTTTATATCCTTCTTCAAACATGTTGTCCTCACTAGTCATTCTTGCTGCTTGCACCAGTTGACCCTTAAGTACTGATTTCTTTTGTTGAAACGGGTGCGAGTTAGTGTAGTGCAGGAAGGTAATACGATATGTCTTTTTTCTGTAAATCCTTGATGTGCACTTTTGTTTTGTCTTATCTTTCTTCAATTTAATGTCAAGGTAGGCTATTGTATCCTCATGGTATGAATTAGTGAATTTCAAGAAGTCAGTTGTGTTATTCAGGTAATTAACCATATTTGTAGCTTTGTTAATGTCACCCTTTATGATCATAAAAATGTCGTCAAGGAACATTGTGTAAAAATAAATGTCATCCCTAATAGTACCTTTGTTAATGACAAATTCATTTTCCCAATGGGCCATCACCATGTTCGCAAAACTTGCCCCACATGGTGAGCCCATTGCTACTCCAATTTTCTGTAAATAACTTTCCTGGTCAAACATTAAGTAGCTGTTTGCTAGAATAATCCCTAGTAGGTCCTCAGTTAACCTCATTTCATCTGTAGGTGCCCCTTTACCTCTCATATAGTCCACCACCCACTCTATGACCAAGGCATGTGGTATAGAGGTGTATAAATCACAAACATCCACCGTTGAAAATTAAAGTCACCTCTAAAGTCAAAGTTGTTAATCTCTGACAAAAAGGATCAGGCGACTCTGCAAATCTGAGGCTCGTGGGTGATGTATTTCTTGAGTATCGAGTCAACAACTTTTGCACAAGGATAAGTAATTGACTGTCTGGCATCTACAAGGGCTCTCATTGGTGGCACATGGAATTGTGAGTTTCAAGGGGGAAGACTAGAATTTAAAGCAATGTTAGTAGCATAATTGCCTTTGGTGCAGAAGGCTGTGGATTCTACTCCTACACCATGTAGATGGAGAGCTGGCACTGCAGTGCCCTTTTGATTGCTGATTATTTAGTGTATTTTAAGGAGGGTAGGGGTTCTGCACTCCTGAGTGTGTCCTCCTTTGTATGAGATGCCTAGTAACTATGAACTTGTCTGTAGTCATTCCCTATTGCAATATTATGAGCTTATCATTTTTAATGTTATATAGACAATTAATTCTTCAGGGGCAGTAGGCACTGAATTTGTAGATGAAACACTGAAATTTAAAGTTGTTTGCCAGTAGCAAACTCTTCATTAGTTGCAGATTATTTTAATGTGGAATTAACTGGATGAATTATACTTCTGCAGAGATTGTGCTTATTAACTGATATTGGTGTATTGTAATGACGGATGTCTGAGTGGCCTTTTATGTTTGAAATTTTCTGAACTGGGTAGTTTTGTCATTATTGGTTCGTACACTTTGTTCCATTGCTTACTGGAGGAATCTACAAAGCTACAAAGTTAAAACACATTTTAACAAGCGGTGCTGGAATATAATTGAATACAATCAGGAAGGTGAATCAAAGAACACATACATGTATGCATGACACTAAAATGTGCGCAAGGAGCCTATGGTTTGAAGACACCCAAAAGTAAACTTAATCATCCATTGGCCAAATGCATTTTCTTTGAATGTGGGTTTTAATGTAATTTCAATGAATGTGAGTTTCAAGGACAGAGAAGTTTACTGCTCATGCTAAGTCTGTTTTCACTGTGAGACTGTATTGTTTGTTTAGCAAAAGGCTGTTAGTGTTTGTGCTATTTTATTTCAATATCTGTAATCACTGCAGAAGTAAATAAGAAAGCAATATGCACACTGACAGGTTTGAACAGTATTTATGGTAACTTGAGAAAAATAGCCAAGTACTGGAACACTGGAATGGCTGGGGAGGCGGCTGCTGTGGGGGGGGGGGGTAGAGGTTTGCCACAGGAGGGGCTGCTCTGGGTAGCACCAATTTATTACCCTGCCTAGGGCCCCATTTGACCTTAATCCAGCTCTGACTTTAAACTTGCGTACCAAGGTAGAAATTCTGGATACCTTCAGATTTTCAGTACCATTTTCACCTGAGAAGGACAGTTGTACAGTCCCTACATGGAAATGTTCTTTTTGTCTAACTGCTAATCAGTTTACTGACATAAAGGGATGAAGGGCAAAATGGAGTGATCAATATTTGGTGAGGTTATCCTAACAAGTTTGATTGTGCTTCAAAATATGACATACATTTCCTAACCTTTTTAACAACATGCAATGTTTGTGATCAATATGACTGATGAAGGAAAGGAGAAAGGACCAAACAAACACAGATGCACTTCAGAAAAATGCAGACAGATTTTGTGTGTTAAGTACCTGTGGAACCCTTAGCAAGTCATTTTTCTTCCTAGAGCTCCTTGATGACTTCTGTTAGTGGAGCTCTGGGCTCAGTAGATCTGGAAGATTATTAAAATGAATCAATGCATTTAATATATAATAATAATTAGAATGAAAGAAGTTCTTTCATTATCTTTCATTTTACTTTATAACCTCTGGGAGACAAATCTGTCCTCCCTCCAGCAGGTTCTATTAATGTCACATGCCAGGTTAAGGCCATTAGAGTGAGTAACCCATGTACCATTTGACTTACGGATATGCAGCATTTCCAATAAAGCAGGGTCAAAGATTGCCTTATATGCAAGGCAGAGATCACCTCTGAGTAGTCTGTATGAAACAGAATAAAGTGAGAGGGATTTCAGATGATCCTCATAGGACAGATGCTGAAGACCTTGAATTTTCCTTGTGAGGAACTGTTGTGGTCTCTCCAATTGCTGCAGGTTTTTGGAAAGGTACATGCCAAAAGGGCCATTATACTCAATTATTGGCCTGATGATGGAAGAGTACACAGAGGTTACAACTTCTTTTTTTCTGGAGACAATGCCCTTAATTATGAGATGAGCAATATAGAATACCTTTCTTACCACTGTGGAGACATGGTGATCAAAGGTAAAGTTGCTGTCAACCTGTGTGCCCAAGTCTCTCACCACTGAGTGTGCAGTTAGGGTGTTGTTATTGCTGTGGTAATTAGCAGGAACATCACTGTTACTGAAAGGGATGATAATACCTTTTTTTTGCATTGAGTTTAAGGTCATGACTTTGGCAACAGTCATTTGTTTGTGTAAGACCCTCTTGTAGGATGTTGACATACCTAGCTGGGTGAGTTTGTCAATTCTACCTGAGTGGGGGATAATGTCAAAAGCCTTGGCTAGGTCTAGGTAGGCTGCATGCACAGATTTCCCCTCATCAAGGGCCTCGGTGAATATCTAGAAGAAGTCCACTAGGTTTAATAGGCATGATCTCCCTTTGACAAATCCAAATTGAGTAGGATGTAGTGTTTGGAGGTTACCAATATTTGTTGATAAGGTCCATGATGATTCTCTTCATGGCCTTGCAGATAAGTCTAGTCAGGCTAATAGGTCTACAGTTCCGGGGCCAGTGGAAGCACCACCTTTGTGAAAGGGGATAATGGTGGCCTTTTTCCATTCAGCTTGGATGAAGTCAGTGCTTAGACTATGATTGAAAAGAATACCCAATGGTGTTACTTATTCTTGTTTGAGCCCACGTAGGACACAACCTGGAATGTTATCAAGTCCCATATTCTTGTTTGAGCCCATGTAGGACACAATCTGGAATGTTATCAAGTTCCATGGATGCTGTGTTTTTGACCTTAGAGAGGGCATTCATGACCTGCTCTTTAGAGGTACAAGGTAGAGGGCAGGTAGTGGGGATGTCTTGGGGTAAGTGTGGCAGGGACAGGGGAGAAAAGTTTTCATAGAACCTGTCAGCTAAGAGGTTAGCAATGTCCACAGGGTCGCTATATGTGGTATCATTAATTACCAGTTCGGCACAAATCTGGGCCTTTCCTTTTAGGTTATAGATGTAACTAAAGAATGTCTTATGGTTGTTCTTAGTTGAGGAAGCTAATTTGGATTCATAGTTTGCTTTGAAGGACTTCACAAGAAGTCTTATTTGCTTGTTTAAGCTGAGGAGGGAGTATTTCCAGGTTAGGGCTCACTCCCTCTTACTCTTAGACAGCAATTTCCTCCTCTTATTGTAAAGCATGTTAATGGCAGTTGTCCACCACACAGGTTTTCTCTTTCTTGAAGAGTTTGTTTTGGTCCTGTCAGGTACGGTGGAGTCAATGCAGTTGTTCAGGCATTTGTATAAAGCATTTGTGTAGAGCTCGGTATAGTTGCCAGTTCCAAATTGTACCTGAAGTATCTCCAGGGATTCATGCTCTCTAACCAGTCTGAAGGTGTATTTATCTTAAACGAATATTGATACACTGCCTCCTTTAGTTTTCACACCATCTTTGTGGTCTGAATGTGTGAAAGGAGGTGTAGCCTGATATGGTCTCTGTGACTGCACAAATGCCTATGTCTGCTTTCAGTGAATGCAGTTTGATGTTTAGACTCCTTGTATTTAGCAGCAAAACTTTGAGGTTGTTCTTAGATGGAGTTCTTACATCAGGAATTTTGTCCTTGAGACACTGCCTAAAAAGGCACTATGGGGGTGGCAACAGCCTTGGCCAGTAGCTGAAATCCCAGGGGTGATAGATGAAGACCATCTCTGGCAAAGCATCGAGGTCTATTGATCATGTTATCCCAGGCTGACAGATACTCTAGCCCCTTGGAATGACAACAGAAACTAAGCCAATTATTGAAGTCAATCATTTTCCGTTTGTATTAAGGCATCATCCTAGGTGAAGGTAAAATGCTACTTAAGGCTAGGGACATATCAGCCTGAGACACATAGCCCGAGAGCTCAGTCATGTCTCTCTTCATATAGTCCAGAGAGGTACATTTCAAGTCATTCACACCAACATGGACTATGACAAAGTCATAACAGTACCTGTTGTTGAGAGACTTGAGTGCATGTGTGATATGATGGATCCTGGCACCTAACAGATAGCTGACCATGACCTTGTCCTTATCCAGCCTGGTGAGAAGGACATCTGTGTGTCTCATGATAGAATTACCTATGGCTAATACATTTGGTTTTGTGTATTGCCTTAAGGGCTTGACAGGTGAGACACTGATGCATGAGCTATCATGTGTATTGCGTTCTGCAGAGGAAGTATTATGTGCAGTGTGCTTGTGTTTGTGGTGTTTAGATTTGTTTCTGGTGAGGACCTCCACATATGTAGGTATGTGTAATGTGGGTTTGGGTGGAGTAGGAGATGAGGTGTGCATGCTGACAACCCTCTCATTTTCATATGTACTGACTGGTGTGTGAGAGAGCATGAATTCAAGGTTCTTAATATAGTCGCATCTCTCACATGTTGAGTTTGTGTGGTCTAGGAGAAGAGGGTTGTCGGTGAACATGAGGCAGTTACTACACTGTCTCAGGATGCCCATGTCAACCAAGCTGGCTGGAGAAACTCTGGGAAATTGTACATCCATAGTGTTAGGTAAATTTATATGGTCAGGAAGAGAGATTGCATTTAGGAATGGCTAGTGGGTGAGAGGTGTGGTGGCACCTCTGAGGCTAGGCTTAGTATTCTACTTGACAGTAGAGCTGAGCCACAAAAAACCTCCGGAGGACCACGAGCAAAATGCTAATGGAAAATTTAACAAGCAAAACATTTGCTTTTATAACCACCAATGATAACTAATGCTATGCGGTAGTACACGATGATGCACTACATGCAAGAAAGCACAGACGCGGGGCTAATATAAAGCCAGAAATAACTCTTTTAACTCAAACTAGCAAATAAAGACTCACTCTCTGAGCTCTAGTCCAATCAGCCTCTATTAGATGGGACCCAGACAGCTCTCTCCTCCCACAAGGGTGCAGAAAGGCCTTCTCTAACAAAGAAGGCTTGTATCTGATGTTCAGAGGTTACAAAACAACCCAGAAACAGCAAGCTTGGAACTGGGCTATGCTACAGCCGAACCAGTATAGTATGCAGCAAAATGTGGCCAAAAACAGTTCCAACAATTCAACCACACAGTAGAATGCAAATACAAATTAAAAGTGCAATATAATAGCAGAAGCAAGCAATTATAGTTAGTTGGAAGCAACAGATGTCTCGGATCTTTCAGTATCTCAGGGAAGAGCTAGTTTTAGTGCTCAAGTGATACAAGACAGTCTAGATTATGTAAGACTGAATCTAGCCTATGCTAAAAAGTGCAGATGTATTTGAAATTTAAAGTGCTTAAAATCACAGTCATGACAGCAGAAAAACTCATGTAATTGTATTACTGTATTACTGAACTGGGTATTCTGACTGAGGAATTTTGTAAGGAATTTACTGTTCCTTCTACCTAACTCTACCATATTCTCAGGACCATCCCCTGCCTTTGACCAGTGAAGCAAGGAACCCTCTTGTACTTCAGGTTATTCATTAAAAAATAAGTCCCTTAGTTTCTAGGTCAAGAGGTACTTAATAAATGAACAGGTTAGCTCCTGGCCATGCTAGCCATGGTTCTGATGGGCATTAGACACAGTGTATGATAATGTATGCCTTCATCATTGCTCATCCTCCCACATTTTTATGTACATCTTCATTAGATGCTCTACACCTGATGTATGGAAATAAGTCATGGTTGTTCAAATCTTTAATGCTCTAGCCTGATACTAGTGGAGGTAGCACCTTCCAAGGCATTTCTCTTTTCCCCTATTCCCATGGATTTGAAGGAACTAGTTATCTATCAGATCCAAGACTAACTTGATAAGCATGAAATACTGGCTGACCATCAATATGGCATTAGACAGTGCAGAACAGAATCACAAACTCTGCCCTATTTATCCTGAAAGATTGCTGTGAGTAATGTGGCTATACTATCTGTATTATGTGATGGCTTATGACGCTAAGGGGGCAGCATAAGCCAACACATTCCAGCTAGGCTTATAAATGCCTTCGGGCAGATAGCCTATTACCTACCTATGAACCTATGAACCTATGAATCGATATTCACTGATGTCAGCAAATCATGTGACACAGTAGGACATGCAGTCCTTATCAGTAAGTTAGGTTTTGCGAGTGATCCCAAGGACTAGCTATTAAATGACCTCATTGTTAGATGCTTTAATATTTGTTGTTGTTGTTGTTGTGTCTTTCGGCTTATCCCAGTTAGGGGTCGCCACAGCGGAACTCCGGTCCGCTAATGTTTGGTAGAGGATTTTTATGTGCCGAGTTACCAGGCCTGATGCACAACCTTCAACGAAGGCACGCCCATTCACGCATGCCTCCACACAGAAGATGCTCTAACTGAAATATAAGAATCAAAAATTGTCCATCACAGCTTCTTAGAGTCTTACTGTGCATCTTTCAAGGTTCGGTGTTAGTCTTCTTGCACGTTATGCTCAGCCTCAGATGGTTGGCTTAGTATCTCTTCATCCTTGATGTAGTGATCTGCAGATTTCATCTTTTGGTCGAGAAAGTCTCATCTTCAAGCTTTCACATTTTCATTATATTATTACAGGATGAACAACCTGACTCGAGAGCTAGGTTTTCAGGCCAAATAGCTGTTTGTTAACACCACATGGTAAACTGGTTAGCAAGGGAGCCACCTTTGATAGGTGCCACTTGTCCTGCAGGTGACTTATCTGAAACAGTACAGGCTTTTGCATTTAGGTACCAGGATACCTGACTTGACATAGCTGCAGCCATTAGTGTTCAACAAAACACAGATGAAGCTTTGCTAGAAATGTTTAAAATACCGTTTGTCCAGAACCCAAATTGGCAGTCTGAAAAGGGATCTTAATACCTGAGCTGCAATATGGCATCCCAGGGTTCTCCTCACTGGAAACCTACGTGCTTTGCAGACACTTCTTAATGAAGTATAAAGTCTGCTAACTGATGCTTTTGACTTTCCAGAGGCAACACTATTGTGGTACATTAAAGAGTCTGCCTCCCTATTGTAGACTGCACAGACCTCCTTCTGTATCCTCCTTTACAAGCTTCACTTTATGGGCAGTTGTCCAGAACTTGATAGCAAGCTGTGGTCAGAGAAAATCATTAAATGCTGAGTTTATCAGCTTATGAACTATTAATTATTACAGACAAATGATAGACACTATTGACAGTTATGACACCTTTTCTGCCCTTGCACCCTTTGCACAGAAGCTTCTAGATTCACAAGAAAGATATGATAGAGATACCTTGCCTTTTAGGAATATACACATCAGTTTTCTCACATGTAGACAAACTTGTATTAAGTCATATTCCTGCGGATAACAGATGAATACAGAAAATTCCAAAACTTATTGGTCATTATAATGTAAAGAAATAACAGCTATCAACACATAAATGAAAACACGTCTAAGCAGTTGGACAGGAATTCCTGTTGGTTTAAATAAACAGGACATAGTAAGAATGTTTACTTTATTAAGAGGAAGGAAGTTGTCAAAAGAAAATTATACTTTAAAAAAAGATTAAAACACGGTAGGTTCAGGTTAAGGCACCTTAATCTTGCAGCAAGGAGACAAAAACGTGCTATTACAGAGTTTGTCTAACTAGAAACAGGAAATACTTTCATTTTTATACATTCTCTAACTAGACATGGCCTACCAAGCTGACGTAACAGATTACCATCTTTTCATCATCATCTGTTGACCATCATTCCCATGAATTTCTGCTGATTTATCAATTTTTATGTGAAACTTCCTGAGGAAAACAACATGGCCTTGATTACTACCAGTTAGATACATGTTATGTTACCATTCAAGGTACTATGGCTAATTCAAGCACAATGCTAACAGTTCATTTATCTAATAATCCTTTGTTCACTTTATCTCTAAGTTATTGCAGCTGCACATGTTCTCATGCTTCGAACAGGGCTGATTGTTTAAAATCATTACATTTACAGAATATAGTATTGTTCATTCATTCGTTCCTGACCTAGCAGATAAGCACCTGCTTCTCAAGTACATTTCCAAAAGGCATAAACATGAATATTGCTGTGCTAGCAGTTACTAGGTCAGAGGGCATCTTGCAAGTTTCAGAAAGCATACTGCAGTTTTCAAAAAGCATCTTTTTCAGTCTCATATGAAACTCAATTTATATATAACATAGTGCATGAAAAATAGAACGAAAAGCGTATTAATTCATTTGATTATTAATTGGCATTAAGCATACACACATTAATACATATTTTTTTAACATTTCCCTCCTGTTAATACTTTTTAATTCTATTTTCAAAAAAAGGGTAAACAATTTGCTTCTTTTCCTAACCTCTTCCAACCAGGATTTGCAGTTAAGAAAGTCATTCAGTTTAAACTTTTATGAAAGTGTTTTGTATTCTAGCAGCTCTTCAAGTTCAGTACTTTGATACATAGTCTCAGATACTGATATATCTATGAATTCTTTGATTAATTTCTTCATGCAGGGGATTCCACAACAAACACAAACTCCTATTAGGAGTAATCCTACCCCAATGGCAATCAATATGTTCATTAGGATGGAACCCCACCCCCCAAATACATTCTGGAAAAAGTCTGTCAGAGGGTTTGGGCCTGGTTTGGTCATGGCCGACACTTGCTGAATCACCTCGAGATGATCGTTAATCTTATGCTGATGATCAGGAATAAACGCACAGCATTCTTCTTTGATTAAAGTGCACGTCCCACCCCTCGCCGCTAGGGTGAAGTCAAGAGCCATTCGGTTTTGGAGTACTACAGTTCTCATGGCATTCAGTTCATCAGTTATCAGTTCAAGAGCAGAAAAAGTCACATTACTCATTACTTCGTGAAGTTTTGACAGTTTTCACAGCTCCCATATCGATTTAACTGCACCATATGCAGGTAATATACCTGCCCAGGATATGACAGCATCACTCAAGTCCATGTGCGCAAGTTTGGTTCCCACATTATGATGGTCTTTCCAGCCCGCTTCGATCTGTCCCACTGGATTCTCAGGTTTCTTAACAGTCTTTTTGGTTACATCTCGGGTATTTCGAATATTTCCCTGAGGCAAA
This sequence comes from Protopterus annectens, assembly GCF_019279795.1. Taxonomy (NCBI): domain Eukaryota; kingdom Metazoa; phylum Chordata; order Ceratodontiformes; family Protopteridae; genus Protopterus; species Protopterus annectens. The sequence goes on from NC_056727.1 coordinate 1,171,475,137, forward strand.
ACTGCAGTGTGTCGGATGGCCGGTACCAGGTACCCCAAAAAACAACTGCCAGACCAATTCTCAGGTAACCATTTATATGCTTTTTTACCACACACAAAATAACAGTCCTCTACTTTAGTTGTTACTTTGTTGCGAAATGACTGCCCTGCATGAAACATTTTCCTATCTATTACAGATAACTGTTTGAAAAGTACAGGATTACGTTGTACCTGATCAAGAGTCTTATGCATAGATTTCAGAAATGAGTCATAATCTGTACTACAAGATCCACCTAAATCATTTTCATTTGTTTTTTTTATAACATTTATACTGTACGGTGACGTTACACTTACTCCATCCCACTTGGATGGTATCATTTTTGTAAAAACATACAATTCCTTTTTGTGTTACAGGCAGATACAGTGCTACCTTATCATGTGCTTTAATAGCAACTGTGTCAAAAAACAGATTTTCCCATGTCTCATTGACCCCTAGGGGGATAGCAGCCATCAATAAACCCCCATATGCTGTTGGTATGGCCGTGCAGACCCAGCAGTTCGAAACATTAAAAGTTTCAGCATACACACGTGTAATTGCCTGATAAGTGTTAAAGTTCGGATGCCAGTCTATGTTTGGTTCATTACATTAATCAGTTCAACTTTCATGGCAGGAAAAATAAGTGGCCACAACAAAAAGAACAGTGTGATTAGCATAGTTATTAAAATGGTCATACAAGTTTTCTGAGGTTGCCCAATGTCTCTATTCACTCTGTACCTGGCCATTATGTTCTCGTTGTACAACAGTAACAGAACTTTTGTCCAATTCAAAGTTCTTAACCAGTTTACAGTGCGTCAAATGAATCCAGGAAGCTCGCTCCGCGATCTTGACTGCAGTGGGTGTCGACAGTAGTACCTGGTACGGTCCTTCCCACTTCGGAGAACTCCAGTTCTTTTGCTTCACAATCTTCACCCAGACCCAGGTGCCTGGGGCTACTGGTGCTTCCGATTTTGGTTGCTCTTTATCTGAAACAGAATTTAACTGCAAAAGTTTGTTATTCAAAAATCGTCTCATATACCCTGCAAGTGAACTGTCAGCCTCTTGCTCTGCAGACATGAGAGGTTTCCACTGAGGTGTATAATATGCCCTCCCAAACAAAGTTTCAAAAGGAGTCAATCCCTTTGCATTTGGAACAGTTCTCATGCTCAACAGTGCTAAAGGCAAATAGTGCACCCAGTTCTTTTGTGTCTCGCTCATCAGCTTCCTAAGCTTGCTCTTCAACACCCCATTATGCCTCTCTACTAACCCTGCAGATTGGGGGTGGTAAGTGCAGTGATTTTTTAACGATATTCCAAAATAACGACTAAGTTGCTGTACTGTTTGGTTCACGAAATGTGTACCGTTATCACTATAAATCTTTTCCGGTATACCAAATCTGGGTATAATTTCTTTAACAAGGACCTTTGCAACAGTAGCTGCATCTGGATTTTTAGTTGGAAAAGCTTCCACCCATTTGGAAAACATATCTATAATATAAGGCAATACTTTTTATTCTCACATTTATTCAGTTCTATGAAATCCATACAAATAGTATGAAACGGATACGGTGGTGTAGGAAAACTCCCTTGCTTAGGCTTCAATGCCCCTTGTGCGTGATGCTTGTTACAAACATGGCATGCTGCACAAAAATTTTTTGTGTAATTTGTAAATCCATAGGTTGTAAACACTCAATTCACTAACTGTACCATCCCCCCTGTTGAGACATGGCTTTGCCCATAGCTCAACAAAGCTGCATATCTAAACAAGTTAGATGGCAAAATTGGTTTCTTTTCCTTTGAGATGTACAGTCCCTTTTCAAGGATTGCTCCTCGTTTTATCCACTTCTGTTTTTCTACATTTGTAGTAAGTGTCTGCATTGTTTTTAACATTTCTAAATCTAAAATCTCAGAGGGTTGTAATTCCTCACTCAAAAGAAAAGCTTCTGAGGCTGAAGCTGCCTGCTTCGCAGCTGTATCAGCCCGCGCATTACCTTTTGAAATCCTATCCTGTTGCTTAGTATGAGCTACACATTTGCAAATAGCTACTTTTTGAGGTAACTGAATAGAGTCTAATAAATCCAAAATGAATTGCGCATGATTAATTGGTTTACCAGTAGATGTTATCATTCCTCTATTTTTCCACTGCTGCGCAAAAACATGTACAGTAGAAAAAGCATACTGACTGTCAGTATAAATTTTCACTTTCTTACCTTTTGCTAAGGTACATGACCTGGTCAAGGCAATCAATTCTGCTGCTTGTGCAAATAAATTGTGTGGTAAAGATTTTGCTTCTAAAGTTTCAGTATCAGAAACGATTGCATACCCCATTAGGATCTGTCCTGTAGGACCCCCTCCTACACAAGCCGTCCACATATTATGTCACCTCGGCATCATCCAAGGGAACATCTGTAAGGTCTTGTCTAGGTAATGTTTTTTGCTCAATCTCCTGCAGGCAGCAGTGTGGTTTGCCATCTGCAGGGGTTGGGAGCAAGGTTGACGGATTCAAAGTTGTGCATCGTTCAATTGTCATATGAGGTTGGCTCAACAGAATAGTCATACAGGAAAGATGTCTAGCAGGAGAAAGATATGCTACTTTTTCCTGCAGTAAAATAATTGCGACTGCATGAGGCACTCTCAATGTGAGAGGGTGGAATAACACTACTGAGGCCAAAGCCTGCACTGCCATTGCATCTGCAACTACTGCTTGTACACAGTGGGGCAGAGACCGTGCCACTGGGTCTAACTGTGATGAATAGTAAGCTATGGGGTGTTGCTTGTCCCCATGCTGCTGTGTCAATACTGATGTCATATAACCCTGCTTACAGTCTACAGTTTGAAAAAATTGCTTATAATAGTTTGGTAATCCTAAAACTAAGGATGATGCTATCAGTTGTTTCAGCTTGCAGAAAGCTGCTTCTGCTTCTGGTGTCCATTGTAATAACTCCTGTGCCGCCATCGGCTTTTTGAATATTAAATTAGCCAGTGGAGCAGATTCCAAAGCATAATTTGGTATCCATCTCTGACAAAAGTTAGTAGTTCCCAGGAAGGACATAATTTCCTTCTTGGTAGTTGGTCTAGGTGCTTGTAATATTGCTGTTTTTCTATCTTCATCTAATATTCTACCTTCTTTGGATATTACATATCCTAAGTACTTAACTTGTTTTCTCCAAAGTTGTAGTTTGTTTTTGTTTACTTTGTGTCCTTGAGTAGCTAGAAACTGTATTAATGCTATGGTGTCCTCTTTACATTCTTGCTGGGTGGGGGCTGCCAGCAGAATGTTGTCTACATAAAGTAAAATCTGACTACCTTTCGGTGGGATAAATCCCGCCAGGTTGCTTGCCATTTTGTGTGCAAATATTGTTGGACTTTCACAATATCCCTGTGGTAATCTCGTATATGTATACCATTTCCCCTGAAATGTAAATACAAACCAATGTTGGCTGTCGGGGTGTATTGGTATTGAGAAAAATGCATTACTAATATCTACCACAGAAAAATACTTTTGCTGAGGTTTTAAATCATTCAGTAAGGTGTGCGGATCTGGCACCGTTGGTGCCCTGGGTATAACTGCATTATTTACAGCTTGTAAATCTTGGACCATACGCCATTCCCCGTTTGCTCCTGACAGGAAATAAGGGTGTATTACATGGTGAATCAGGAGATTCTATTAAGACCCCTTCCTTAAGTAAGGCTGCTATTATAGGTTTAATCCCTATCTCTGCATCCTTTCTCAAGGGATACTGTCTTTTCTGAGGTCTAAATGCTGACTTTGGCGTAACAGTGACTGGTCCTGCTGTTCGTTTAAGTCCTACATCTGATTTCCCTGTTGACCAGAGAGTCTCTGGTATGTTTCTCAAGGCTTTTTCCTCTTCCTCCAATAAGAGTAATACTCAGATATTCTCACTAGCCTGTGAGTGCACAGCTGGGTGTGTCTGTGTTATCCAATTCAATTTCTGTTTCTGTATTCCTTGTTCGGAGAGTTCTAATTCTGTCTGCTTTTCCCACCTTGTGACTTTTTCTCCTAAGTCTGCCCATTTCAAATTTCTATTCTTAGTTAAGCTAACATGTGGCAATCGATTAGATTTGTAAAGTGCTAAAAATTCCTGGGGCAATGAACAGCTTACTACACTGTTTCCTTCTGCATCCCAGTACAAGTTTCATAACACTAGTCTGTTTGCATGGTTCTGAAACAATTCCTGCTCATATTCTTTATCAGCTCCTGGTCTACTACAGTAATATAGAGTACAATGCAACAAATGCTGTTTGTCAATGTCGAGGGAGGGGGACTTACTGATGGCTACGTTCATCAGTTCTTTGGTTACTGCCCCTGGACCAGTCGTAACCAAGTCCTGGCTGTACCAATAATATGTCTCACCCTCCGGTCGCACTACAAAAGTATCCATTTGTCGCTGTGCTTCCATACTCTGCATGGTTGGAACTACGGCTATGCCAAATATCTGCATTAAGTCTCTACCCAAAAGGTTGACTGGGCATTTTGCAGAAACTACAATTTTACTTTTCTGGGTCATTCCTGAAACGGGGTCTGTTATTGCTATGTCATGGGAGAGTGGCTCCCGATACAGCTGTCCATTAGCTGCTTTCACTAGTATATAATCTGGTGATTCTGAATCTTCCGTTAATTTGGAAGGGTGTATCAGGGTCCGTGAAGCCCCTGAGTCGCACAAAAATTTGACTTCCCTCCCCTCTACCAGAAGCATCACTTCCGGTTTTGTATCTGCTAAGTAAAGCTCTAGGCTCAATAAGGCTAAGTCCAAAATTTCATTTTCTTCAATGTCTACAAATTCATGTACATCCTCTACCCCTTCTGTCACATCCTCTACCCTTGCTATCACATTTGTACTTGTCTTTTCCTGTTTATTTCCATTTAGTGATTCCTGACTATCATATAGTCATTCCTCATCCTCCTTATTTTCTGTAGTCACCTTCTTATTTAGCCTGCAATCCCTTGCTAAATGTCCTTTTTTCCCACATTTAAAACATTCACCTCTTTTCTTCCTTTCTTCAAAATCTTCTGATCGCTTGTCAGATTGTTTATTTCCCTGGGTATTTTTCTTACCCTTCCTCCCAGTTTGTACTACAAATACTTCTGACCCATCTTCTGCTGAAAATACTTGAGTTTTCTTTTTCTTTTTACTATTAAAATGTATCTCTGCATGTTTAGCATATTTGAGTAATGGCTGCAATCTACTCGTACGATGATCTACCATGTGCTTTGTAATAAAGCTGCTAATGGGAGTTATACTACCCTTCAAGAATGCATTCTTTAGCTGTTGCTCATAAGGGGAATCTTGTGTCTGGTTTTCTGGTATCTGCATTCCGCAGTGGTTATTAAAACACTCTAATAATCTAGTATAATATCTATCAACTGTTTCACCTTATTGTTGAATACACTGATTAATGCAAGTCCAATCAGCCCTAGGCTTCCACTTTTCAGAGATTCAGTCTATCAGACCTTTTACTCTGCCATCCAATTCTGCATTAGTATGTGGGAGTGGTCTAAGCTTTGTGTCACGAGGATTCCAGTCGCCACTAATCATGTGCCAATCTGGACCTACAATTTGTCTAACTACTTTTTCTACTTCTTCTCCGTTCAAATGGTAACTTAATCTCATACCCTGTAAGTCTTCTAAAAATTTTTGAAAATTCACTTTCGGATGGGGAATTCCCTCCGTGGCTTTCTGGATATCTTCCGGTGTCCACGGTCTATAAACTAGAAGAGTCGGATCCTGTCCTGCCTGTCCTGCCTGAGGATTCGGTACTTCTATGAGTGGACATATTTCTTCCTCACTCATAGCTTGTGATTTCCTATTTATTTCACATAGTTCAATCTCCCTTCTCAAGTCGTGTGTTCGAGACCTTGTCTCGATAGGATCCCTGACAAATAGTTTTGATGCTGTGGAAACAGCCAGGTATAGCGGAGGTGGATCAGCTTGTCCACTCGCTTCATATTCTGGTAAGGGAAGCGGAGGGGGTGAAGGAGGGGCCGTTGCTATTACCAAGTTATTATCTTCTTTGTCTAAGAACATCGTTCTTGAATTTTTTATCTTTTGTTCCCTGCGATTTGCTTCCTCAAGCCACCTATGCACCTGAGGGACTCCTAATTGTCGTTGCTTTTTTAATTGACCTTTTGCATCTGTTTTTAGTTGCCTGACGAGTTTAATAAGTGGAAGTTTATCTAAATTACCATCAAATTTATACTTAGCAACCCATTTTGAATAATACTTAACATTGTCGGCACGCTGTAATTGCATATATTTCACGTCTTCAGTTAGGGGCGGGTCTCGGGAACTTTTCGTACACTGATTTCCCATTGTTGCCTTAGCTAAGCTGTAAATTGTTACGTAACCATTCTTATCACATGGTACCATGGTTCTATACCTTTTCACAGTTTATCTAGATCTAGAATAACTGCCTACCTATCCTGTTTCCCTGATCTATGACAAAACAGTAACCCCTTTTTTGTCCCTGATCTGCACATGCAAATCTTCCTGACAAAAACAGTTCTGTAACTAGTCCCTGATCTTAAAACAGAAATAAGGTAATTCCTCCTTACCTGACCCTCTGTGAGTTGATCCACTGGATCATTGACTCGTCCTCCAATCCCAGATCAGAAACAGTGGTTGGCCTCTTTCGAACGACAATTCAGTCGGAGGTCTTTCAAAACAGAAGAGCCGATTTGGCCTCTTCTCCGTACGGATGCATGTCACCGGGCCCAATTCTGACCTAGGCCTAGAGCGAGAGGTACTTTCTGGTCCGAAGGACCAAACTGTCAAAAGAAAATTATACTTTAAAAAATGATCAAAACACGGTAGGTTCAGGTTAAGGCACTTTAATCTTGCAGCAAGGAGACAAAAACGTGCTATTACAGAGTTTGTCTAACTAGAAACAGGAAATACTTTCATTTTTATACATTCTCTAACTAGACATGGCCTACCAAGCTGACGTAACAGATTACCACCTTTTCATCATCATCTGTTGACCATCATTCCCATGAATTTCTGCTGATTTATCAATTTGTATGTGAAACTTCCTGAGGAAAACAACATGGCCTTGATTACTACCAGTTAGATACATGTTATGTTACCATTCAAGGTGCTATGGCTAATTTAAGCACAATGCTAACAGTTCATTTATCTAATAATCCTTTGTTCACTTTATCTCTAAGTTACTGCAGCTGCACATGTTCTCATGCTTTGAACAGGGCTGATTGTTTAAAATCATTACATTTACAGAATATAGTATTGTTCATTCATTCGTTCCTGACCTAGCAGATAAGCACCTGCTTCTCAAGTACATTTCCAAAAGGCATAAACATGAATATTGCTGTGCTAGCAGTTATTAGGTCAGAGGGCATCTTGCAAATTTCAGAAAGCATACTGCAGTTTTCAAAAAGCATCTTTTTCAGTCTCATATGAAACTCAATTTATATATAACATAGTGCATGAAAAATAGAATGAAAAGCGTATTAATTCATTTGATTATTAATTGGCATTAAGCATACACACATTAATACATATTTTTTCTTACAGAAGTAAATAAGCTGCTTATGAGTTACTATTCACATGTATACAGATAGAGTAGGCAATACTGTTATAATGGAAAACTATGAAATGCATAGTTATCAACGGTCTAGGCGCTATAGGCATCAGTAATACACTAGTACAGTGGATGTGTGAAATGATGTCATTATACATTGAAAAACATATGTACATCTACAAAATTCTGAATTATGTGTATTATAAATATTCTTAAATAAATTAACAGCATGAGAAAAGAACCCATACTTACATGGAGAGCAGTCCCCATATCTTCTGAATTAGCCAGATGAGCTAATTGCCAGAACAACTAATTAATATTTATAAAAGCCAGGAAAATAATTTTCTCGGGTGGCAAAAGCCAGGGTGCCTTTTTGGCTAGGGTTATATAGGCTCTAGGGCCGATAGCATTGTATCTACCTATGAACCTACCTAACCTATATAATGACACAGCTATAGCTCTAAATTCTGTAAGAATGCTCAGCTATACGTAGGATAGTGATACTTACTGTGGGGACCCACAGGCAGTCTCCACACCTTGATGACCCTCTGACAAAGCTCCTCTGCATCACTACAGTGCAGGTCACCATAGTAGTGGCAAACCTGCACTCCAGTGTGGTAGATCCCTATATGTCATTGCTGCTCCCTCACAGTCTGGTTCCAGATGTCGATCATCATGAAGTTTCTTTGCCTGGCTCTCATCCAATGCTCCACTCCAGTATAGATGGTCAGCATTTGTGTGGTCTCCTCCTCAGTCCAGTTGGGCACATGGACATGTCGCAGCCTCCTGGAAGTAGCCATCTCGATACTACATGGAAAATATATTTGAAATGGAAAAATCTAAAAATGTTCAATGAGGTCTCACTCAGTTTGCAGGTAGCAATAGTCTGATCTGTAAATGTATCAGAATCAATATTTAAAAGTGGCATTTATGTCATGTTACCAGATCATTGGATTCTGCATGCCCTGACTGTGCTTAGATGATTACCATATGGGAGAGGCAGGCCCCCTCTATACATAACCAACCCTGCCTATCAGGTGTCAGTGTCTATGCTCCAACTTGCACACACTTCTGCTACTGGTCATCTTCTGTGAGCCTGTCAGTCACAACAGACAGTCGAGTCGCATTCATGCTCCTTCACCTCGACATGGTAGTGTCACTCTCTCAGTATTCTCTGTGGAGCAACCTGGGCCAAGTGTTTCCATACATGGTAGGCGCAGATCAGACTGCTTTGTGAGCAGTCAGTGTGGCAGCCCTAGACAGCATTAGAGCAATGCAGACAGTTGAACCACTCTGTCCTGTACTGTTATTCTCACTCTGTAGTGATGATGATTGCTGTGCAGGACACTGACAATGTCATCTGTCTGTGTTCATTGACATATCTGATGCCAAGTGAGTCTGACAGTTCCACTAATCATAGCTGACTCCATTTATTACCCTACTTTATCTGTACTGTACAGTGATATATTATGTTGTGATATCAACAGTTCTACATTATGTCCTGCATTATTTACCTGTTTGCCACTTATATATAGTGACGTAGGAATGTGCTGCACTGATGTGTGTCCCTTATTGTGTGCCATACACTGATACAACAGTCTGAGCCTGTATGAATACCTGTGCAGTTGTGCCCTGTTGTGCAGATCTGTATACGTTTATAATGATATATGTTATGATTATGGTGTTATGTCTGATGTTTGGTGTGTACATTTACAGGGTAATTGCCATTAGATGCACTCTGTGCTGCTGTGGTGGTGCAAGAACTGAACATCAATTTTAATCTATGTACTCATGTACATGTGGCTTGTCATGACTCAAAGTTGTGGGTCAGATGCTGCTGTTTGCCTGGGTTGCACCCTACATTGCCTACACCTGTGTCTTCTGCCCCTATGTCCTCCTGCTTCTACTCTGATACCTGTGGGATCTCATCTTCAGTCATCTAGAGTTCTTGGGGTAGTTCACCTACACCTGCACCAGGCAGACTGCAATATGCTGTAGTCAGCATGTTGTGCAATGTAGCGCACACCATTTGCCATCTGTGCTGCCTTGTTGAATGTGACACAAATCACAATGCCGAACAGAAGCAGGACCCAATAACATGAAGTTGAGTAGTTCTTTCAAATAATTTATTGTATAATCCAAAACATGATCCACATAAAGCGCTTTTCATCTTCAAAATATAAAGACTTCTTCAGATGTGACAAAATGCTATAAAAATAGTTTAAATACCGGCTCTACAAGTCACATGATCCCAGTCATTCAATAAAATTACCGGGAGGTGTAACTTTTAAACAAAGTTACAAAACCCGGTACATAGTAATTTTTACAAGGGCACATTCCACTACTTGCATATGTGTAATAACCATACATCTTGTGCTATACTGCTTGTACTAACAGCAACTTGGCACAAAATATGGACTTGAAGTAAATATGAATAAGTATCTATACATTATATTTTTCTTTAGATGTAGAGGGTCTTTGTATCTAAAGCATCTTTTAATTTGTATCAGTTGAAAAACATAAAATATATGTTGTAACATACAACCCTGTGTTTTTACAATATAAGCTACTTACCATGTTGGTGTGTACATATATCTACACATTCGTATGTGTACACACAACTGTAGTAAATGCTAGTAATTCAAAGGTCTACTGATATACAATGGCCCGTATACAATACATAGTAAAGAACATAAGTGTATTTTTATATATATTACATTCACTTACAACATTCTACTGTAAGTATTCATTTACCTTTCTAAGGCCTTTAATTTGAGCACACAGGCAATGGTACACATCTCATTCAAACCTGGGTGATTATATGCATTTGTTAAAAACTTGAAGTTAGAGAGTTGTACTGGCAGATTCTGCATCTACATCTAAAGAAAATTATAATGTATAGAAACTTATTTATATTTACTTCAAGTCTATATTTTGTGCCAAGTTGTTGTTAGTACAAGCAGTACAGCACAAGATGTATGGTTATTACACATATGCAAGGAGTGGAATGTGCCCTTGTAAAAATTACTATGTACCGGGTTTTGTAACTTTGTTTAAAAGTTACACCTCCCGGTAATTTTATTGGGTGACTGGGATCATATGACTTGTAGAGCCGGTATTTAAACCATTTTGTCACATCTGAAGAAGTCTTTATATTTTGAAGATGAAAAGCGTTTTATGTGGATCATGTTTTGGATTTTACAATAAATTATGTGAAAGAACTACTCGACTTCAAGTTATTGGGTCCTGCTTCTGTTCGGCATTGGGATTTGTGTCACATTCAACAGTTTTGCTTGTTTCGATTTGTGCTGCCTTCTCAGATGTATATTGCATTGCACCCCAAGATGTGTTCAGACATCTGAACCTAGCCTTCAGTAAAACTGGACACATGTTCTATGGTGTTTCTGGTTGTTGAATATGCTCTATTGTATGCCTCCTCTGCATGGCTGGATGGTTCATGGTATGGGGTCATTAACCACGGGTCAAGTGGATAACCATGGTCACCTGTTGTGAGGAGTAAACATACATTTGGTCAGTATTCGTATTGTTGGAAGGGGAATCCTTACTTTACATCCTAGCTGTGTTCCTGTACTTATCCAGTAGCAATGCCTAAGGTATATCATCTTGCTGGAATGCAGCTCTCAGTCCACTTTCCCTCCAAACAGCAGCATCATGGACAATTCCAGGGTGTGTTGCCATGATGTTTGTTATGCTGCCATCTTCTGCACACACAACATGGCATTTCAGAGGTGGGCAGACCTTACTGTTTATGAATTGTTCTGTTTCAGCATGTACTGGCATCTTGATTGGTATGTGTGTACAATCTGTTGCATTGATTACATGGGGGAAGTTTGCAGTGCTCTAAAACTGGAGCATTACAGTTCTCTGCTCCATGGGGGTGAATGGAAAGTGGATATACTAATCCACATTGCTGTCAGGAATTTTTGTAGGATATGTCTGGCAGCTGTCTGTGACTCTCCCGTAGTATCCCTCATGTGTCTCTGGAATGTCCCAGATGCAATTACACCCAGGCTGAGACACATTTGCTTTCAAGGAGGATGGGGTTTCTTTGCAAGGTCTGTACAGATATTTGTGGGGCACACATGTTGCAGACAGCATGAACCATTTGTCTGTTTAGCTGGTATCTGTTGATTATTTGCTGGTCTGACAACTGGTTTAGTTGCAGCCTTGCTCTGATTCTTGCTGACAACTTTCTGGGGTGCACAGCCTCATTTATGGCTTGAATCACTACGGCCTGTTGCAGTAAGTACTGTTTGCATTTTTGTTTTCTTTTTTTCATTATGGTTACAGAACATGACAGAATCTGTAGAAGTAGCTTCCATCCTCCATGGGCCATATGGCATACACCAAGGATTTTGGAAACAGAGTTGGCATTGCAGTTTGTTGCACTTAAGTTGCGTTGGACACGCCTGATGTGTTTTGGAATTTGATAGGCATGCGCAAAATCCATCATTATCCTATGCTTAATAGCTAAGTACTTGTAGTGCTTTCGGTGTGTTTTCTGAAATCATGTCCACAGCTGGTGTGCCGATGTCTTCCGTCAGCATGCTGTGCTTTCTGTAAATACCGTCCCCAAACTTTACGGAATCTGGCCCCCTATCTTTCAAGAGACTGAATGCCATCGCTTCTCTGATATTACTTGACTTTTTTACTTATACCTTTAATTTATTTTATTATTTCTGTAGGCATAATATAATGATGTCTTCCAGATTCACTTATATCTATACAGCTTAGGTACTTGCTCTCGTTTTACTTCTATCTCCCCTCTATTTTCTTTTTCTGTCTTTCTTTCTCTCTATTTTCATCCTCTGTTTTCCTTTTTCATTGTATTCCTCTCCTTCTCTTTCATTCTGCCCTTTTCCTTCTCCTGCTTTTCTTATTTCATTTTTCTTTAATTATTGTATTACTATCATCTTTATCCTAATTATTATTCAGTTATTTCAGTATTTTTGCTGCTGTACATACATAATAATATCCCATTGTGTATTTGACATCCTAGGTTTTTGTTGGTTTTCTAATTGGAATGATTTCCTCCTAAATATGAATATGTGCTTTGTATACCAATACTTGACATTTTGCTACTTTTGGGGGTTTATACACCATGGGCTCAATCTGAAATTAGTCTGTTTGAATCAGCATTCTACTCCCGTTAACAAATGAAAATGAATAAATAAACAAGTAAACAAATAAATACATAAACAAAGGGTTCCTATTACAAATCAAAGAGGCTAAACATCGAACGGCCTTAATGTCGAAAAAGCCATTCAGCTATGTGCTTTTTGTGAAATCGCAGTACAGTGACGATCGGAATATTTGCCCTTTCCTCACTGTAGTGTGATCTTGGAGTTCGTATATATAATTAGCGGGGGTTGTGGGGTGCACAGCCCCCTACAAATGCGTCTTCAGGGTCTGGCATTTTCGGCCTTTAGGCCGTTCGATGTTTAGTGTCTTCGGTGTTCTAATAGAGACCCTAAATAGCACATAGCTGTCTAGCCAAAGACCTTTTTAATAACCTTTTTATTAACTTCCTCCACACAATTCTAGAAAAATAAAACAGTAGTGCAAGATATAAAATAACATTTGCCTATACAATGTAAGTATAGTTAGAATTCCTCATCTACTAATCTATCTTTTGGTGGTTCAGAAAAAATAGCATTATTTTTGTGATTGATGAGTTAATACTTAAATTATGTTTATTTATCCATACTTGTAAATTATCAAGAACTGATTGTAATTTAGTACAACTAAAGACTCACATTTTAATTTGCTAAACAAAAGTATACTATCTGTGTGCATGACTAATTCAAAGCTGGACAATTATTTGATTATATAGTTAATTTTATGTATATATATATATATATATATATATATATATATATTTATATATAGTGTGTGTGTGTGTGTGTGTGTATATATATATATATATATATATATATATATATATATACACACACACACACACATACATATATATATATTTATATAAATATATATATATATATATATATATATATATATAGTTCTACTTTAAAAAGCGAAGAACCAAAATGCAGAAAAGGGCAAAGGTCATCAGTGGTGGCAAAGTGATTAGTTTCCCAGAAGTGAAATTCGCCGTTCCGGGAGTTTGCTGTTTTGAATGTTTTGTTGTCGCCATCTTGCTGTTAAGTCAGTCAACATTTTGGTTATTTGATTATTTCAAGGGGAACTATATATATTTATATATATATATATATATATATATATATATATATATATATATATATATATATATATATATACACATATAGCTATATAGTCAACAGGTATTTAATTAAAGATAACATACTGAGTAAGTGCACACTTCAGTTAACTTACTGATAATGAAATACACTCACTGCAAATACATGAAAGTATGTGCATGCGCACACATATCCATCTGTCTGTCCATATCTGTAAAGGCACATCGGAGCCATCTAGCAACTCTGTGAACAGCCATTACAGTCTACAGTGTTTACTACATATACAGTGAATAGAAGTCTTTCTTCTGTATCAAATCCACACACACACACACACACACACACACACACACACACACACACACACACACACACACACACACACACACACACACACACACACACACACTGCATGTACACTTGTGGAAAATTTTGAATTGTCAGTCCACCTACCATATGTCTCTGGGATGTGGGTGGAAGCCCGAGCACCCAGAGAAAACCCACATAAACACAAAGAGGACATATGGACCCTACACATAAGGCCTTCTATCTGTGAACCAATCTGAGAAACTTCTTGCTGTGAGGCAACAGTGCTATTCACTGTGCCAAAGTACCACCCTGAATACAGATATATTCACATGCTAAAATAACCTGCCATTCAACACACCGAAACACTCAGACATCAGAGTGCAAAAAAAATACACTTTTTAACATGCAGGCAAGTTCCTACACACCTCAAATCTAGTATAACCATTTCTAAGATTGCAGTTACTTTGGGGTAAGTACCAGTGGGTGTTGCTTCAGACACAGTCAGATAAACACCCATCTCATGCTGCATCCACACAGCATACTCATTAAACATACACCATGAGTCCTACCCACACACCATAAGTCCTAAACTTATCACAAAGCTACCCATCACTCACGCACATGCACACACACACACACACACACACACACACACACACACACACACACACACACACACACACACACACACACACACACACACACACACACACACACACACAGTCTCAGAACTCACACTCACAGTACCTTTTTAATCACATAGTAAAGCTTTACAGACATAAAACTCACCTCTTATCCAATTAATTACACACTTTCATACTCATCAATAACCTCAGACATGTATGCAAAGCCAAATTTTGACCTGTATGGGAAAAAATGAATTGCTATATAAAACAGATTCCACCAGACTGTACACATCCATGACACAAACAGGATACATATTTAATGAGAGCACACATATGATCTGTGGTATATGATTAGCCAGCACTTCAGCATCAGAGATTCAGTAAAAAAGATGACATCCACCCAGTTATATTCACCACTAAGCTGAAGAATGTCTTGCCTGATATAAAACCTTGTGGCATGCCACAGTACTGTAGTATTTCAACAGCATAGGTAATGACAGCTTTTATAACACTTCCCCTTTAAGCAAGAAGAGCGATTCAGTGTAAAGAATCAGAATATACCCCATTTTGTTGCAGGGTGGATAACACATCATCATATGTTATTGTTACAATATATCAGATGTCTCACATTAGCTCAGGACAGACAGATCGCTGATCCTCACAATTTAATTTCTCCAAGTCTTCTGGGTTTCTAATACCATGAAGGGAATGGACTCCATTCCTAGGTCAAAGTATGATTAAAGTTTGTGAAATTAGTATTGTTTCAATCTTTAATATTAGCTAAAGGTGCTCTTTGCAGCACCCGCAATGTGCCAGAATTAACTCCTGCAATTCATATGGAGTTGCATGTGTCAGTAGCATATCTAAATGAGAATGTAAATTCTTTCTTAAGAGACATGTTGATCCTACTACTATTGGAACTGTCTGGGTATCCTTCTTCCACATTATCTTCATTTCTGCCTGCAGATCTTGGTATTTTATGACTTTGTGTCTCTCTGTACATAAGACGCTATAATCACATGGTGTAGCAATTTAAAAATCTATGCTACTTTTGTCTTCTTTTCATGGACTACTATATCTGGTTTTCTACCATATATTTTTTTGAACTGTTGGTAATAGGTGATGCCATGTGCTATAAACTTCATCATTCTCTGTAACACTTTGTGGCTGATGTTTACAATGCATCTCAACTCCTTCAATATTGCAATGTTTGCACAATCCCCAGTGCAACAAACTTATTTATTATTACTATGGCTTTCGGTATACAACCCTCTGCCATTAGTGTATCACACCCAGCAACAAGATGTGCAGCTGTTTCCAGTTCAGTGTTACAGAACCACATTTGTCTCTTTTACATGTACAATGTACTTTGTAAACCAATGTGCATGTAGTCCACTATCCTTGGTAACTAATATTAACCTTTAATCTTTTGGTTTAAATTCACCTCTCCTTATCTATTACTGTGTCAAATCCTGATCAACATGAGGTTGTTCCAGGAGTTTTCTGTACTTGCAACTATATTTATGCCTTTTCTACATTTCTTGCCTTCTCCCCTGATCCTTCTCCTTATATTCTTTCTTTTGTTTTTTGGCACATTCAGTTGCTGTCTGATTTTTATCTACTTGTGGTTTGATTTCCATTCCTGCTTGATGCAGATATGCTTCTGATAGCCTAAGCAGGGAAGTCATCTTAGATTTATTCTCATGTTTCAAAACTTTCACTATGTTTGGATCTGGTAAGGTCAGCAGATATGTATGCAGTCCTACAATTACAGATCTATACATAGAATCAATTTTGAGGAGGCCCATATCTCCTTCAGAATGAGGAATATATAATCTTGGTACACATTGATTTTTATGTATCATTTGATAAGTGTGGCGCATGTTTGTTGTTTTCCTGTCCAACTGATCCAATACCTTCAGCGTCCAGTCAATCACCCAAAAACTGTAAGTTAGAACAGGAAGAGCAAATTGGTTTATAGCATGGGCTTTGTTCCTAGATCTCAAGGCTGTTTTCAGTAATAATTTGTATCTTAAAAAATACTCCTTACTGAGTTTTGTTCACATTTGTCCATGTTTTATTGCTGATCCTTTATCAGTTCCCAAATATGTATACACTCCCTCTTGCTCAAGTTCCTTTATATCACATTCCTGTCCCAGACTGTTATTTTCTTGGTGCTGCAGCTTTCCTGCTTTAAAGGTCACTTTTGCACATTTATCAAGACCAAACGACATTCTTATATCATATGAGAAAGATTTGACAACTTGTATTTGTTCCTTCAGCTCCTCATCTGATGAAGCATACAGTTTTAAATCATATAAAAAAAAAGATGACAAGTCTTTATACCTTGTTGTTTTCTGGGAGTCAAATTGTAACCATGACCTAATCTGTTAAGTAGACATCTTAATGGGTTAAGGACAAGACAAAAGTGCAGCGGTGACAATGAGTCACCCTGGTATATCCCCCTTTGAATTTTTATCCTTGGGGTAATAGTTTGTCCTTTATCATGGTTTAGCTGTAAAGTGGTTTGCTACTGTTTCATGGTCACTCTACTGCAATTGATCAAGGTAGGATATATCTTATACATCTGTAAGTACTCCTTTATCCTTAAATGTGGGATACTATTAAGTGCTTATTTGTAATCTTTCTATGCCATACTTAGATTCTTCCCCTTTTTACAATTCTCCATTATGACTTTATTTAAAAAAAATGATCCTTTGCTCCATATGATTTTCTTTTGTTACCCTTTTGAGCAATTGCCATGATTGATTTTCTTCTTAAAGACTATAAACTCTTGTCAGCATCAGTTCCAGTATATAGTTTATACATCACTGGAAGGCAAGTTATTGGTCTATAGTTTTTAGGATAGCTCGCAGGTTCATTCTTAAGTAGCAGTATTGTTTTTCCTATTTTTAACCAGCTTGGTATCTGTTCGGAGTGTGCATACAAATAGTTCTTACTCAGGGCTAAACCATAGTGTAAAGATGCCAATACATTTAGCTAGAAGTTAAGAACTGCATCTGGGCCTGGAGTTTTCCAGTTAGGGGCTTTTCTTAATTTTGTTTCATTTTCTCTGGCTGTTACTTTATCCCATTTGAACTTCTTATTGTTTCTTTTACTTCTTCTTTCCATTCAGCATCTTTGTTATGTTCCACAGTGTCTTCATATTTCCCCCAGAATGTGTCTATTTCTTCTTTTTTTGTCATGTTTCTATATTCTGTTCCTTTTGTTTTGTTTCTCAGTTATCTATAAAACTTTTTTGGGTCATCAATAAATTGCTTATTTGTACTTTTCCTTTATATTTATATGCATATCTTCTAAGTTTTTCTGCCTGTGCTGATATCTTTAGTTTATTGTTTGCAATAGTATATGGTAGATCCTGCTCTGTTCTAATACTGTATGTTGCTTTTATCTTGTCTAGCTATCTAAATATTTTTGTTGATCTGTTCCCTCTTCTATACTCTACTAACAGTGACACTTCTTGTCCTAATTGCTTTACAGTTTTCTCTGTTCGATACTTCCACGATGGTATTTCTTCCCTTCCGTTCCCTTATTGTCCTGTATTTTGTTATGAGACTTTGTTATTAATTTAGCTGCACAATATGTATCATATTGCCACTGATTCCTGATCCTTCCCTAGGTGTGCAATTTAACTGAACTTTTGTACTGGTTTCCTACTGAAGACCCCAGAGTATCTTCATGTGGCAAGCAGTCAGATACTTTCTGTCTCATATGTTTTTCCTTAATTTGGGTACTCACTGTTCCATCATGCAGTGAGGTTGACAGAGTTGTATTTTCTACACTAAATCCTTCACTTTGCAGTTAGTCCATAACTTCAGTTTCTATTTCTTTAACTTCACCATTACTAATTCTCTTTTATCTACCCCCACCCTTTGTTTTCTTATTTTTTTGTATTGTGACACTTTCCATATCCTGATGCCTTTGCCTGTATTGTGCTCCGAATATCTTTGGTGCTGCTTTTGTTGTATTGGTTACTTTTGCTCTCTCCTTTGCAGAAATATTGCAACATATTAAATATCTTTTTCTTTCCCATGTCCATATTTCTTCTTCAGATGTTTCTTGCTTCACCTGTATCTCCTTTCTCTGTCATGCTGTGACATAACCTATGTTAGACTTTCTACACTAAATCCTTCACTTTGCAGTTATTTCATAACTAGAGTTTCTATTTGTTTAAATTATACTTTACTAATCTTCTGCTCTGCATTCCTTCTGTGTGATCTTATTTTTTGTATTGTGAAAATTTCCATATTTGGGTGCCTATGCCTGTATTTCTCTTCAAAATATCTTTGGAGATGCTTTTTTGTATTGATTAGTTTGGCTTTCTCCATGGTGCAAATATTGCACCATAGCAAATCTCTCTTTTTTTTCCATGTCCATATCTCTTTTTTTATACCTTTCAAAAATTTCTAGATTTTGTTCTTTATATTTTCACACTTCCTCAATCACTTCTTTTGCCAAACATCCCAAGATTTCTTGGTCTGTATTAATGTTTTTCATGGATCTGTTGTATTAATGAATACACATTTGCATTTGAAGCTTTTGACAGTTTTTCGTGTGCAGGTATTTTTCTTTCCTCTAATTTCTCTCTTAATCTTTTTGAATATCTTCTATCTGGAAGTTCTGGGATTCTTGCACAGTAGCAACAATATATAATTTCTTTCTTATCCTCAATAGTCCACTCTATCATTTTATTGCTCTTTTTGGCCTGTCAATTTTTGTGTTTTTTGCAGACTATTACTTCCTTCTACAACAGGAGGCCATCCTTCCCTTGAGCCTGACCTAATCCCATAGTAGGAATGTTTCCATGTCTTGAGGATTGTACACTGTCATTTGTTCCAGCCCTGGCACCAGTGCACATACAAGAACTGAGCACTTTTTTATCCTGGGACTTGTGCACTCAGCTGTCTTTTTTATGTTTAACCTACTTCTGTCTATGATATATACTATATAAAATAAAATCAATATATTAGTGACATCTTGGTGAACTTTTGTAAAAACAGAGTCTACCTCATGAAGGTAATCATCAAGACTTGAGGGTGAATTCAATTCCAGCAATGCTACTCACCTTTGCTTGCTGATTTTTTCATCTCTCCATTTGGTCCCCCTTCATCTCTCCCTTTGGACCCCTTTCATCTCTATATTCAGACCCACTGATCACTGATCTAGTAACACTGATTGTAAGTGCCTTTAACAATGCCCTGCTGGTAACCAAGTTTCCTCATTGTCTGTTTGTCTTATTGCATTCACACTTGCAAAATATATTGCTATGTAGGAGATTGTGCAGCATGTGAGATGGCAGAGTTTGCATATATAAGTACAGACACAGCCTCCAGAGCAGTTTTGTCACAGCAAAAAAAAAACAAAACATGCTTAATTTAGACCTGTTTTGTTTACCCTAATGCTTCAATAATTTTTTATGTGTGGATGTTATATAGTAACGGGTATATTATATGTGAGGCACTCAGTTAGCAGTTTGTGATTAGTTGGGAACCAGTATAAATTCCCACTGTAAGATATCATGGATTCATCGGAAATGCCTTTATTAAATTGACATAGACTGCCATTCAAGTTTTTGTTTTATCATCCATCCACAGCTCCTTTTTTCCCATTTTGTACATGGGGTCGGAGTGTCACTTCAGCAGGGGCAATCATCTAGAGTCAAGGTTCACACTATCAGATGGCTAACCCTGTTGTGGTTGTTCTTCCACTCACATGCGTGCACACTCACATGACTGGCCAATTTGGAATATCCAATCCACCTACCACATACCTCTGGAGTGTGGGAGGAGGCCAAAGTACTCAAAGAAACCCCACACAAACACAGGGAGGACATGCAGACTCCACACAATAGACACCCCAGCTGAGAATTGAACCAGAGAAGCTCTTGCTATGAGATGAAAATGCTATCCTCTGTGCTACTGTGCCACCCATGTTTTATCATATTATTGATTAATTGAATGTAGCACAATCACCAAAGTTGTTTCTGTGTTATAAACCTCCAATATATGATGAAACTCCTGCAATAAGGAACTGGACTTGATATACTGTCTTAACTGCATAGCTAATTGTTTCTCAAAGAGTTTTGGAAATGGGGTCAACTGAGCAATTAATTTATAGTTTTTGATATTGAACAAATCATCATTTTTTTCAGTAACTATTTTATTGCTGTCATAAAGAAAACTAATTTGCATGTGTTTATACTACTTCACACTTTTACACCTTCAGCTTCACATCAGCCATACTTTTTAACAGCCTGTCTCTTATTATCAGTGGTGCAGTACTTTCTCAGGGCATGTTAACAAAAATATTCCAGTCTGATTTTTTTCTTTATCCCCTTCAGACTAAAATGCAAGCTGGATAACTCCAAGTTATTAACTACAATACCGCTACCATGAGTGTTAATTATTTAATAACATTTATCTTTTCTCCATAACTACCTCTTCTGTATGCACTCATTCATGTCTTTGTGCAAAATGTCAATCCATTCTTCTCATCTCTGGCCAAAATCAAACAAGAAGCACTGCAGGCCTACCTCCCTGCTCTCCTACTTTTCTCCATCTGCATAAACAAACTACCCTTGGACCCACCTCTACCTTTCCCTGCTTCTTTACACTAAGGACATGGTCCTAGTCTGATCTAACAAATCCTTAACAATTCTTCAGAATGAACTACAGGCTGACTTTCTCACTCTTCACAATTGGATATGCAACAGAAAACTTTTTCTCAACTCTTCCAAAACAAAAATAATTCTCTTTGGATCCAAGCCAAAGCTAAATAAATCCCCTCACCATCAACCATCACTCTTAATCTTTGGCCACTATAACACTGCATTAGAAAACTGTTCTTCACTTACTCACTTAGGAATTTGGCTAGACCCACCCCTTAACTTTAATACATAGAAATCACTCGTAAAAAAGATTAACCCACAACTATTTTGAGCCAAAAAATTCGCCCTTTCTTCCTAAACACTCCAGAACAATAGACAAAGGCATTTTACTAGCCCAAGCAGAATATGGACTCACACTAATCCGATATGATTCAAAAACTAATAAGTAGAACCTTTTTATATGACCTCAGAATTCAAAGCCACTGTGGTCCTACCCTGCATGTTCCTAAAACTTAACTACAATGCACAGGTTATTGCTTCTTCTTGCTAGGCCCTAAAGTATTGTAATCTATCCCTGCTGATCTCAAGGAAATATCATCTTAACCAAATTTCCATACCACAACTCTGGACACATTACCAAATAAAATCTTGCTCTGCTCCATCAGCCTACCTCCTAACACATTTATATGATGCCTCTTAACACTGCGGTTATCTCAAGAGTCACTTTGATTGCACTGTATGTAACAGTATACACAACAAATATATATATATATATATATATATATATATATATACACACACACACACACACATATACCTACACTTGTGTGACTGGTCATCTCCATACTGTGCTTTGTGATTGCTTCTGTCTGTACTGTATACTCATCATAATTACCTAGCTATATGTAATGCAAGTAGACAATTTTATTTTCTTTGCTTTCTTTCTTTACTTTCCTTTGGGCTGAAACTTAAATCGTTTTTTTTTTGTGATCAGTGTTCTACTTCACTTAACTTCAAACAAACAAACAAACAAATAAATAAATAAATAAATAAATAAATAAATAAAAGATTCACTGTATCCAATAGACTATTAGCCATTGCCAACTATCAATTTATCATTCACGATCCTTCCTTCCTACTTTTTTCATATACTCTCAGCCAGCTAATCAGGCATTCATACCAATTATATTGCTATAAAAGAGTAATTGCTATAATTCCCAACCATGTCCATATCTTCCCAGGATACCTGTTCATGGGAAACATTCTTATTTCCCAATAGTTCCCTCTATACTACTCTTCCAATATTCAGCTCCCTGGTGCCATTTTTCTTTTCCCATTTAAAAATCATTTGATCTTGCTGCATATCATGTTCTTCATATTCTCATCACTTTATCTTCTAGCCTGTTTACTGCCTGCTCTTTGATATATTTATCTTCTCTGTCTCCCATCAGCATGCCAGTAGGAGTGCATGAAGCAATGAAGACCTACCCTATACTTACAATTTTTTGTAAACATCCTTAGCACCATTTCCCAGGCCACAAAGCACAACTGTAAATTGGCCAAATTCTTGTAATTTATCAACAAAGGGGTAAGCATCTCTATCTATCCTTCTCTTTTTAGATCTCCACATATTAACAATGAAATCAAACCAACAGGTATACTACAACTGCCACCAATTACATATAGTTCCACCATGTCATTCTACCCTTTCATATTCTCTTTCATTCACCATCATCTCCTTCACATGTCTCCTTTTGGTATCTCACACTAAAAATAATTATTAGTAGTATTATCCAACTTTCACATCATCATTCATAGTCAGTGAATAGTAGCAACAAAAGCAGAAAAAAGCTAAAAATGCCACTAGGTTAAACTGTATAACCTAATAATAGACATTAAACATTTTTTGTAACTTCTACCCTTCATACTAAATACTTATCTAACTTCAACCCATTGTATTAAATACTTATATAACTTCTACCTATCGTATTAAATAGTAATGTAATTCTACCCATCTTATTAAATAGTAATGTAACTTCTACCCTTTCTATTAAATACTTATGTAACTTCTACCCTATTATATTAAATACTTATGTAACCTTGGCTCATTTTACAACTCCACACACACACACAGACACACATACACACACACACACACACACACACACACACACACACACACACACACACACACACACACACACACACACACACACACACACACTTGCACACACACGTACATTCAGAGGCATGACTTTGTTTAGGTTGACAGCAGTACTCACACTACCTGCTCAGTATGTTTAGTTATCTAACTTTTTATACTGTATCATCTCATCAGATATTTGTATGGCAACCCTTCATTATCATTAATAAAAACGTTAATACATTTTGCAGGCTAATATATTACCCTAGGTTAATCATAAGGGCATCAGGAAACTGACACTTGTAAGTCTGCCTCTAGACGAGATAACACTTTGAATTATATTCCCTTTTTACTTTACATTTCCTTGCTATCATTCCTTTTAATAAATAATTTTCATCACACACCCATTGTATTTACATTTCTGAACAAAGGAATTCTCCCACACACAGATGATTAATTTGCTTTAAGTTCTAAAATAGCCTGCATTCAAATAGACACAACAAATAAGCATTTCCTTTTTATGAACTTTCAGGCACCACTTTTCATTTCACCTTTAGTTAACATATCACCCTCTCCCTCAAATAAGGTAAACATTCTAATCACAAAAGTTAAAGACATTTCCTTCATACCGTCTGAAATAACCTCTTCTACTGCAGTTTTCATTATTGCCTCAATATTTTTATATCTACACATTGAAATAGCACTACACACACACACACACACACACCCACACACACACACACACGCACACACGCACACGGCTAGCTTTACTATGTGGTATTCTAACTTGTATTTAAGTTAAGGGTAAACAAACAACTTAATATCTTCTTTTTGGGAAGACTCAAAGCAGCATCCTTATTCCAACTTTAACATAATTTTGAAGCAACGTTATAGCCTAATTATAAGCGGCAATCCCCCAGCATATAAAAAGATCTT
This sequence comes from Protopterus annectens, assembly GCF_019279795.1. NCBI lineage: Eukaryota > Metazoa > Chordata > Ceratodontiformes > Protopteridae > Protopterus > Protopterus annectens. The sequence goes on from NC_056727.1 coordinate 1,171,499,586, forward strand.
ACGTTATTCAAACTGGAATAGAACATCAAACAAGACATAAATCTATAATTAACTGAAATGGCAACACTTTGTGGAATTTCCTCAATCCTTACAATAACAAGAGAAACATAAAAGATACAATCAGATTATTGGCCCCAAAATGGGACATTTAACTATATTCCAATTCTTTAGTAAATAGTCCTGTTTAATATTACGAGTTATAGACTCACAAATCCCTTTAAAATTCAGTATAATGTCATGTCTTCCATTCTATTCGACCACCTTGTGCCAGAAATAGCTCTTATAAACAAGGCTGTTTTCACATTTAAACTCAATCTTTCCTTCCACTGATTTTCTGTTTCTCCCACTTAATGTCTCTCAGTTCAGTATTGTATTTTTACTTTCTTCATCTGAAGCTACATCATTCTCACTGATTTTTTTTAGTTTCTAAATGCTTCCTTTGGATTGTCCAATGTCAGCACCTTCTCATTTTAAAATGTTTTTAAAATTGTAGAGAACTACAATTTAAATTTCAGTCTTGAACACTTTATACTCTATTATCACATGTACAAAACAAGAAAGTAACCTCTCTGTTGTCCTGGTCCACAAATACCGTTCTCGTAATCACAGTTTTCTGCCCAGATGCTATAGCTTTCACAGCATTCTTCTCTCTCAAAAGTTAAAATCTCAGTTGGTACTGGCCTGGATTTTCCATACACGAGGACTGTTTTTGGTAATGGCAAACACTTTGCAACACCCAAAGAGTAATTAATATACCTAGTCCATTCACCATTTTAAATTCACATAGTCCAAATGGTATTTATTATAGTTATTTATGTATTTGCTTTTATTTTGCTTGTTTAGTATGTTTGCTTGACTGAGTTTAGTCAAAAAGCACTTTTAGTGGAGGCCTGGGCAGAAAAGCTCCACCATATTACAAATATTTTTAACCAGACTTTCATTAATATACATGAACAGACATTCAGAGACAATTATATATTTTGTCTATCATAAGATTTATAAGTGTAGAGGAGGGGGGGCAGTATCACAAAACTATGTACTTTTGTTATCTTCATACTGCTCTTTGTGCACATTTCGCATCTTCATCAGTAGCAACTCCCAGCCTTTTCATGTGAATGTCATATAACAGTGTCAGATTCCATGACTCACTTCATATTCCCTCCAGATGGTTAACCACCTCATTCATATTCAAACTTAATAACTTTTTAACTTCTTTGGGTAGTGAACACTGAAAATGATGATGACTCAGTTCTGACTCTTTGAGCTAATTCTCCCTCAAAATATTCAGCTTCTATAACCTAATCCTAATCAAACATTAAACAACATTGTTATATTTTGGTGTATACAAAAATAAGTTATATGAACAACATCCAACTTCGTGGATCACCATACATTCATCTCTCCTTCAGACACCCTTCTTGAATACTTACCCTAATGCAGATATTGTCTAATCTTCTGGAAATGTTATTTCTATACCAGAAGGTATTAAATAACTTTGCAATGCTCCAGAGAAAACAGTTTAGCTCAGCTCTGCTATATCTTAAATCTAGACCATTTACATTACCAACGGTTGTGTACTATTTTCTAGAATGGCAGTATAGACTTCAGATGGTGTCAACAAAGGAAATGTAAAGTATTGTGCAGTTTCATGTATTATTAAAGTTATAAATATTTTATTCTTCAAATGTTTAATGGAATATATATATAAAATTCCTTCACCTTCTTGACCAGTCTGTATATATTGCTTGTCATCTTTTACTACCTTTGAAAGAATTGTACTTTGATTTTTTCTAATGATTGTATTTCTTTTATAACTTAAAAATCTACACCAATAATTATTACTTTTTTCTAAATACAGATTTATAATGATTCTGAAAATGTTTGTAGTTTATCCAGTCTTTCTCTAATATAGTCTTTACGTATCATTTGTTTAAAGTTTTATTTTCCTTTTTAATTTGATCACCATTTTCTTCTCTTCGTCCACTTATAGACTCTTACTCTGTTTAATTATCTTTCTGTTGTACATGGGTGCCACTATATCCATAATCTACTTTACCTTCTGAGTAAACTTTAATTTAGCATCCATCCATATACAAAAAAAAAAAAGTCAATTTAGTGGCACTAGCTAAGCAGAAACAAATGTTTTGCCCAGATATTTAAATTTATTTCAGTATTTTCCTTACTGCTCTGATTTTCAAAATTCAGTACTAAAAGTACATATAACTGATCACTTTTTCTCATCAAGTAACACTTCACAATTAAGAACTATGATTCTGTCATTAACAGTAATTCAGAATATCAGCAAGGCAGAACTATCAGTACCTCATGGGTTTGGGTACATGCTAAACTGATTCCAGATTTGTAATTTTCTCTAAAATGATAGATTTGTATGGAACCAATTGTGATTAAATTCTCTAGCAATTTTCCAGTTATTTGTAAGTATTGACATATTTTTCTACTTTTCAACCCATAGTCACAATGTGGTGCAGAGGGATAAAGCCCTGACCACAGACCACATGACCTGGTTTCAATTAGTATATCAGGCATGGCAAAGTAAGTGATAAGGAAAGCCTGGTAAACCCAGTGGATGAGGAGAAGAACCAGTGTTTGTCAATGGTCAGCTGCAGGATGCACTGCAGAGCAAAAAAAAAAAAAAAAAAGAATAGCATTTCAACCCCAACTCTAAGGTACCAGCAGGTAGACCTAAAGCTGTTGATGGGTACTCCTAGAATGAGCCATGTCATGCATGGTCTGCACTCTTTGCCATTTGCAGCAAGTTGTGTATGTAAGATTCTAACTGTTACCATATGCGGCCTACATGATTTGGGTTCTGTTTATCTAAAAAAGCTGCTATGTCCTTATGTCTGAGTCCATTTGCTCAGATCATCAGGCAAGGGGCTGCTAGCCATTCTAAGAACTTGACAAGAGATCTTGGGCTGTATTAGTTTTAGCTATGTCAGTATTATCTTTGAGAATCAGCTACTCCCTTGTGATCAGACCACACCAACTGTGGGTAAATCCTGATATACCCATGCACTGTCGTGGATTATTGCCTAATTAGAAAGGTGAAAGTGGAATGATAATAGGAGTGAAGGTTATATAAGATCCTTGGGCTATATAGTATAAGTGAGGTTGTCTTCTGATTGGTTTGCTGCAGGGGTTAATTGTGAGAAGCTATATATATATATATATAGAGAGAGAGAGAGAGAGAGAGAGAGAGAGGGAAAGAGTATGGTGCACAGGTGACACTGTTGGAGTATCATTTATATGTAAGTCCATTAAAATGAAATTGATGAATTGTTGTCTGAATCTGTGAAAGAGCAAGACTGGTTTGTATTGGTGTGGTAGTGATTCCCATGACTGTGGGGAACATTATTGAATAGCTATCATCTGCAAAGTGAAGTTTGCACTGCTGCTGTTTAAACAGAGTATAAGGGATGGCTGTGACCTCAGGTTATAGGTGATGGTTCCTTTTGACAATCGTCTGACAAGGACATAAAAACGTACAAGGTTTGTAAGCTTGTAGGTTAGAGATGCAAATATAAGTGTATATCTTTGTTTTACTGATGGTCATTTTGCTTTACTTTGATCTGAGCAATGATACTCTTCCAGGATGACCAAGGTAATAAATCTATGCAGATTGTTGGCTGTTGCTTGCAGTGAGGCAATTTTTAGAAGCATTAGCTATGCTACAAAGGCTGTACCCAAGTTAGGTGAGTAAAACCCTCTGATATATAGCCATTCCTCCTTCTGGAGATAGGATATGTAGTATCTATACATAGCGTAACCATCATGATAAAACTGTTGCTTAATCATCTCTGTTGCGTATGAGCCAAGAGTGCTGACTAGGAGATAATAGATGCCAGAAGAAAATCTTTAATCAAATTAAACTAGAATTGTGCAGAAATAAAATACATGCTAGGGTGAAATTTAGGATGAGGTATTGTCTTAGCCTTAAACAAAGTGGAATAAAATAAAGCAACCTTAATCCAGCTTGGTGTATTCAAATATCCATTTCTGTTTTATAATGAGATGGGCAATGTATATTATCAGGAGTCATCCTGTGAAGCTAAGTCTCAATGATTATCACCAAACTGGAATTCTTGTAAGAAATCCAGTAAGAAACAAAATCCTCAGAAATAGTTCAAAAATGCTATCTCAGACAAGCTGCTCATATTTTCTGCATTAAGATTCGAATGTGATGCCACTGAGAGAAATGAAATAAGGCAAAGAAAGCAACTTTAGTTCAATAAAGTAGCTCCATACAGCTCTCATGATGAAGCAGGATGGGCTGATACATGCATAATACAAGCAGGATTCAGCATAAAATAATACATTATATAATTGTTTTAGCTTGTATGAATAAGATTCCTTAATGTTGGCTGTTGTCATTTTCATTTTAGTTTCTTATTTGATTTATGTACTAATGCAAGTGTTTACATGCCTTACATTTGTTTGCTATAGCTGAGGAGACCTCAGAATGAAACAATTTGAATGTTTCTCCTTTGTCTTATTCCCGATTTTTAATAAAGCATTGGAAAAAAATGCCTAGATTTTATTAATAGATTGAATACACACTCCCACACAAAATGTTAATATTTAATGTGTCTATCCCCAAAATAGATCTCAGGGTGTCCTGTTCAAAATTGATTAGGTAACATACCATACATGGTCAAACTAAATGCAATTCACAGGGGAAAGAATGGCAATTCCAATTTATATGAATCCTGTTCAGTGTCTATGTAAGTGATATTGTAGGGATCGGAGTGAGAAAGTATTCATCCATATAGTCCTTCCTACTTACACTTTCTCCTGTTCATTCTATTCCTTAGTGGACTCATGCCATTTTTTCCCAAACTGGTTACAGACAAGTCTCCCTTCTCTCCTTTGTTATCTCTGATCCCAGTCAATGCAACAGTCAGCTTTACTGATATCTAATGAGGCAAGTCCTGGACTACTGATCCCTTAGTGCAGCTAGTCATGCGTGGCACTTCTGACTTCCCTTCCACATTCAGGTTCCTTGGTGACATCAGCACCATAACACTTAGGCCTGACCTTGCTGATTGTGCTACATTACTTAATTACCTACCATTTTACTTCTTGTGTATGTCTGCCTCCTCCCCTACTTCATTTTTTCATGCTTCCTTTCCAACTTACCTTCCTCCTCCATTGTATCCATATAGCCATTTATCTTATCCCAGTAATCCTCCTGAGACGAACTTTCCTTGGTACCGATCTTGTAATCCCCTTACAGTCTTTCCCTCTTAGCTGCCTTTATCCCATGTCCATTTGCACTCAACCATCTATGGCTTCTGACCAAAGAACCATAATGTATCCTATACCTGCTTTACTATACTTACTTACAGTCTCCATCTGGAAGCTCCTGACCTCCACCATAATCTGCCCTCTCACTGTTAATTCATACCATTTACAATGACTTGAAGTTATAGTTAGCAATTCATTTCAGTGAATTTGGTTTGCCAGTGGTCTTTGGGTATCTACTTTCTGACTTGTATTTTATACTCAAATAATGATGATCCCAATTTGTTTTAATGAAAAAAAATATTCCCTTGTTGACCATCTCCTTGCCACTTTTCCAGACTATCTACAAATTAAAGGCACAGAGCTAGTAATGGTACATAAACTTTTATTTAAGGCAAATTTATGTCTATCCAGCGCTTACTATACTTTTGACACAACTTTTATTGAAACAAATTCAAATATATAGCATACATATACTGCAGTTTCAACTCACCAATATGAGACCATAATATAGAGAAGACTGGACAGCTAGACTTACATAGTACAAATAAACAGTAAATTATATGAATTACACTTAGCTACCATAACGTTTTAAATTAACACAGAGTTTTATTTCTAACCCCCCCCACATATTTTGCAGCTTCACTCAGTTGCAGTACTCATTATGTTAATTTACTAGCACACTCTTGTTTTACCCTTATCAATCGAGAGGAGGGGAATTACCTTGCCTCCTAGGTCTCCTTAGCATAATGTCTCATGCCTAACATGCCTACAAGCTGAACACAAAAAATAAAGTTTAAAAATCATGCTTTTGCAAGATGTCATTTTACTGTATGGTGCAAGTCATTTGAATGCCTTCTTGTAACATCATGGACAGATGCTTCTATTTCTCACTCCTCTTGCAGAGGAATCTGGCATCTGATATAATCTTTTTGAACTTTACTGTATAGGCATCCATCCATCCATCCATCCATCCATCCATCCATCCAGCCATCCATCGCTGATACTTTCATGCATTTCAAGGTCATATTGGATGAAGCATGCCTCAGCAAGGAATGGGCACAAGGCAGGAGCCAGTCCTTCATGAGGTACTAACCACTGAAAGGTACACACACACACACACACACACACACACACACACACACACACACACACACACACACAAAGATGCATGTACAATAACAATGTTACATCATCAATCAACCTGCCAGCAGAACTCTGGAGTTTGAAAACCCATGCATGCATAATGTGGACACTGACTCCAAAAAAGGCACCTCAGCTGAGAATTAAACTTGTGCTCCAATCACTGTGAGGCAGAAATGTGTAATAGTGCCTTATTTTAACATCATGCCTTTGTATTCCCTTC
>NC_056727.1:1171508713-1171673713 GCF_019279795.1 Protopterus annectens
AATTCAGAATGACAACTAAGGCAGTCCGTTGGTGTTGAGGATAAAGCTTTTGTTATGGCCTAGGTGACTGAAATTCTATTAGCAGCTTGACAGCTAGTATAAAGAGGATGGGCATGCCTCCTCTGGGAAGAAAGGTCAGGTTGGGACCATCAGATGCCAGAAACCTCTCACAGGAGGGGCAGCAATGCAAGCACAGCCCTGGAGTGGGTTATCTGCTACATAACCACTAAGGGAGTACCCCTCATCTTTGGTGCACAAGACGTTAAACTCAAATAAAAAGGGTACAGTGGTTCCTGCATAGATACAAGGTCACTCATTCCCTGCCCAGGAGAGGGGTTGGGGCCTTGCTACAAGTCACTCATTCTCTACCTAGGAGAGGGGTTAGGGCCTTGATACAAGTCACTCATTCCCTACCTAGGAGAGAGGTTAGGGCCTTGATACAAGTCATCCATTCCCTACCAGGAGCGGGGTTAAAGTCTTGATACAAGTCACTCATTCCCTACCCAGGAGAGAGAGAGGTTAGAGCCTTGATACAAGTCACTCATTCCCTACCCAAGAGAGGGGTTAGGGCCTTGATGCAAATCACTCATTTCCTACCCATGAGAGAGGTTAAGGCCTTGATATAAGTCACTCATTCCCTACCCAGGAGAGGGGTTAGGGCCTTGATACAAATCACTCATTCCCTATCCAGGACAGGGGTTAGGGCCTTGATACAAGGCACTCATTCCATACCTAGGAAAGAGGTTAGGGCCTTGATACAAATCACTCATTCCATACCTAGGAGAGAGGTTAGGGCCTTGATACAAATCACTCATTCCCTATCCAGGACAGGGGTTAGGACCTTGATACAAGTCACTCATTGTCTATCCAGGACAGTGGTTAGGGCCTTGATACAAGTCACTCATTCCCTACCTAGGAGAGAGGTTAGGGCCTTGATACAAGTCACTCATTTCCTACCCAGGAGAGAGAGATTAAGGCCTTGATACAAGTCAACAAATCCAAACAGAGAGGTCGCAAACATGGCAGTCACTGAGTAGAAAGTTGTTTAATATCTACTGCCAATGGGCAGATGGTCATTGCTCCACTGGGTAACCTGTTTAACAAATAATATGCAGATGTATATGTAAAGTGACAATGTTTGATATACTAATGATTTTCAGTATAATGCTTATTATACCATATGAACACATTAATTAGCTAACCATCAGCCAGATTTGACTGTGATAAGTTTTTATAGCCCTTTTGAGGAAAGACATAGCCTCCGTAAGAAATGTGTAACAATCCTTAAAAGGCATGAACATAATACCCAGTTGTTAACCAGGAAAGTCCACTGGACACACATTCCCTTTTCAGGTCACACAGAGGGAATCAAACCCTGTAATACAGGAACTACAGCTCATAGTCTTAAGCCATTTCACGAATTCCCAATATCAAACAGGAAGTCTATTTTGCCACAGTAATATTGCAGCATAGTATGGGCAGCAGTTAGCATTGCCGCCTCACAGCAAGAGGTTCTGCGGTTCAATTCTTGACTGGGGTGCCTTCTGTGCGGAGTCTGCATGTCCTCCCTGTGGTCGCGTGGGTTTCCTCCGGGTGCTCTGGTTTCCTCCCACATCCCAAAGACATGCTGTAGGTGGATTGAACACTCGAAATTGGCCCTAGGTGTGAGTGTGTCCATGTGTGTGCCTTCTGTGGAAGGTTGGGTGCTGGGCTGGTACCTTGGCACTGTAAAACTCCACTGCCAATCATGAGCGGACAGGTGATCCGCTGTGGCGACCCCTAACCGGGAAAAAGCCAAAAGAAGAAGAAGAGTATGGGTAAACCTGTACAATATCTCAATAAGTTGTCTACAGTCTACTATTTAGAAACTCAGCCATGACAAAGTTGTAGTCGCAGCACTAGCAATAACATTTCTACTCCATTGTTTTCTGGAATATGGATGTAGTGGATACTGTAGCAGCACAGTTATTTTGCTGGTAACTCCATTACTGCTTTTCAAATAGGTCTTCCTGTGCATTTTCTCCTCCTCTTCCTTTGTAAGTACTGGCCACTCCCATTAAAGACTAGGTCCTCTTCCATTTCTGCATCAGTGCTACTGCCTAGCTAAAATGACTGTCATTCACTCTTAGTCCCACACCATTCTCCAAGTGACACTGCCACCTGGTAGGACTACATGAAGGAGAGCTCATCTGCATCTACAAGTCACTTAGTTACTTGTAATCATGAAAAAGCTGAATAACAAAAAATTAAGGTAATCAACATATTCAGCATGAGAAAGTGAGAGACAGGGAGAGAGATGGCTTGCTTCTGCCCATTGTTATGAAATGCAGTGGTACTAGAAGTGAAAATATATTCCTCAATGCCAAATGTTGAGTGCCTTCATGAATAAAAGGTTAGGAAGGATGAACAGAGGGCAAGAGAGAGAAAGACAAAGAGAGAGTAAGCAACTGTGTATTAAAAATAGCTGGGGGACTTAATAAACATTCCGATAATGTAAACAACTGTGCTACAAAATACAAAGTAAATATCAAAACGAACACATATGTATCACACTTACTTTTTTAATAAGTTTCTGGTACAGAACTAGAAGCCTGACACTAACAGCAGTCTTGCATTTATAAAAACTCCATATCCAGATTACTCTCAGCAGTTATTCTCTCTGGAGTGAATCCATTTAACAAGTGAATAGAGTGAATGTACAGCAGATCAAAAGTGTGGTGCTAACGTTATGTACATACCCTGTCTGCTAGCGGAAACTTTTACCAGTATGACTGTCCCTAATCCCTGTTCTCAGAGTAATTGTTACTCATGAACCATGCATGAGATCTTTGGTGATAATAATCTCTCAATGTAGAACTGCTCTCCTTATATAGAAAGATAAGGCACAGAATTAGTTATTAATTTATTTGAATTTGTTTATCTTGGTAGAACACTCATCAGTTCTGACCAATTTCATCTCAGTTTGGGGTCATTTACATGACCATTCATACCAGACATGAAAAAGAGCAGGTGACTGATTTGAATACAATGGTTGAGATAGCAAGGAATGCAAAAGTACATTAGCAAATAAGCAGAAAGCAATAAAAGGTATCACAATAGTACTATGAAATATGTTCAAAAATGTGCTTCACATTTAGGTTGCCAGAAACTAGATACCTAGGTATAGTATGTATACAACTGGTGATGGAGAAAACAAAAGAAATGGATGTTACTGGAAGATATAATGTACAGGAGAGATGTTGATTATTTTAGGTTATACAGCAGGAAAGTATTTAAATTAAGAAAATGATTTATAACTTAGCATGCTACCCATATTATTTCATAAAACCTGTTATTTAACTGTGTAAGAGAATGATTTACAACTTAGCATGCTACCCAGATTGTTTCATAAAACCTGTTATTTACCTGTGTAAGAGAGTGATTTATAACTTAGCACTCTACCCAGATTGTTTCTAAAACTTGATGTTTACCTGTGTTTGTGGATGAGTGAAGATAGCTTAAAACTCACTTTACAGACCCTGTCATACAGAGAACAGGGTTGTAACTAAATATAATTTGAGCACCCAGCACAATACTGTTTTCCTATATTAAATGAGTATGTGTGCTTTTTGAGGGAAAAGGTTCCTTGAACATACTTCAGAACATGATTTGAAAATTATACTTATGGGAAGATAATGCTAAAAAAATAAAAATACTATCAAGGAGCTATTTTTAAAACACTACATACTTGCAAATTACAGGAAATGTGACAGACAAAATATAAAAAAAATAGAAAAATAAACTGAAAGCCACAGTATAATAGCAGTAATCAGCTCTGGGATTAGGGCCTGTGCAGTATTTATCCATCTGTGTTTCTGTCTGACCTCCTCAGGCTTTAGCCACATAACATAATTGTAGCATTTATAGGTAAATACTACATGAACTTACTTTTCAAGATGATTATTGCTTAACTGATAGGATAGCTACTGCAGATGAAAAACTGATTATCTGAAGATATTGTGTTGTCACTTGTTACCAATGTATCCTGGAAGGATAGGAAATCAGTAAAAACTAAATGAAAACTCTAGCCAACTAGAAATTACACCGAGTGACCTCTCAAACTTCTTGTATTAGAGGCACATGGGATATATGAAAATGACCATTATGAACATCAGGTCTTTCAGCTATATAGTGATTCTGAATGCCCATGACTTATTACTTTTTAAGTCATTTTACTGGAAAATTTCAGGCCAATAAAGCAAAACCACACTAGTTGTGGATATGCATATTTCAGCCTTATTATGACCTCATCAGCACAACACAAGCAGAATGTTTGACTCAGTATAAGAGACACAGGGCTGTTATACCCAGCTGATGTCCATTACCATTACGGTGACTGCAAAATATCCCAACTGTCAAACTAAAACAAAGAGTGAAAAGGTCACACAGAGAAACAAATCGGCAAAAACTAAATGAAAACTCCAACCAAGACAGAACTTCCACTAAGTGATCTCTCAAACCTCTTGTATCAGAGGCACATGGGATATATGCAAATGACCCTTATGAACATCAGATGTTTCAGTTATTTGGCAATCCTGAATGCCCATGAATTATTGCATTTTAAGTTGGTTTAATGGACAATTTCAGGCCAATAAAGCCGACACCACTAGCTGTGGATATGCATATTTTGGCCTTGTTATGACCTCATCAGCACAGCACAAGCAGAGTGTCTGACTAAGCATAAGAAACACAGGGCTGTTCATGGGCATTCAGATCATATACAATATACCTGTGTGATATAAATATTCCTGAACAAGTATGGATGTTTGAAATACATAAATGATGTGAAAACTGGAGTATGAGTCATCAAAGAGGAAGACCATATTGTGATGCAGAGATCCTTTGACAAATTATATAACTTTGCTGAAATTGCATATTTGGTTCATAGAGAAGAAATTTTGTCTGGAGTTAACAAGAAGAGGCGGGATTAAGTTAGGAGGAGTATTTTTTTTTCTCTTGCCAACTCTGTACACTTTTTATGTCTGATCTAAATTAATTTAATGTCACTTCCTGCTATTGCATATATTGTATGTTATGATACTATTGCATATATCGGAGTTTTTCTCCCCGGGCCTCTACTGAAAATGGACATATATCCAATTAGACTAGCCCGGCCAACAAATTTAAAATAAATAAATAAATATTACTTACACTGAGTTAATAAAAAAGGGATTGAGCAGAATAGTGATTTTAGGAATGGTGTGTGTGTGTGTGTGTGTGTGTGTGGTGTGTGTGTGTGTGTGTGTGTGTATATATATATATATATATATATATATATATATATATATATATATATATATATATATATATATATATATATATATATATATATATGTGTGTGATTTCATTTAACAGTAGTTAGAATTTTGGTGTACTCTTGGATAGCTTATGGGAGACACCGTGTAGAGCACCTTTTAAACCAGGTAAAAAGTGACGTCTTTCATGGACTTCTTAAACTCATATTAGGACATAACAAGACTGTAATCAAATAACTTGATTTCTCTGTTATTGGAAGCTTGTTCTATGAGCATGACATATATTGTGTTATGTAACTGCATTACTTATCCTGTTGTTAAGTTTACTTTCAACACTGCATTTCCCATTCTAGTGTTTGCAACCACAGTGGTGCATTCGAGCTGCAGTCTTTCAAACAGAATTGGATCTAATACTGCTTAAGGAACACACAGATGTCACTACTGAGAAGCCTATAGGACACAGAGTTAGTGACAAATACATTTTCTTTTATGTTTAGTCTTTCAAAGATGTTCATATTTTTTTCCTGCTAGAAATATACTTGTCCTAAGTAGTTTGTGTGAAGCCTACAGAATGCAGTGTTGTATTAAGTGATAGAGCAAATTATTGAGGAATATAATGGAACATAAATTTCCGCGTATGAGCTATACATACCTTTCAAGCAGCCTGTTGAGAAATTATTGTCGCAGTAGCTCACTGTTCAAAATGTAATTAGTCATTCATTATGGTACCAAACTCTTCTGAATTATGCTATCAGTTTAATGATTTCACCATTTATGTTATAGTTGAACTTTATCCATTTCGTAATGATCTTCATGATGCTACATTTGTTAATACTGAAAGAGAGGATGGTGTAATTATAGCAGGCATGTATTTCTTTAATCTGTCCTGAAAAATGTTTTCATCTTTTAAAGATAAATTTCTGCCTCATTTATAAAGCCTCAACATACCCTATCCTATCAAACCTATTACACATTCCCAAGTCCGCTGGTAGCCTGAACACCCATTTAAGAGATTGCAATCTCTTTTGCAGCATAAATAGATCATGATGGAGGGATATGTATGTATTGCAGAGAACACCTCTTCACATAAAACAAAGTACTTCTCTTACTCTAGTCAAACATAGTTTGGATGAATGGATGGGAAGCCACAAATTCATCCCTTCCCCAGTTCATAGGCTCATAGGTAAGTACTAGGCTATCGGCCCTAGGGCCTATACAAGTCTAGCCAAATGAGTTCCCTGGCTTTCACCACCCAAGAATATTATTTTCCTGTGCCCCTGTCGAGCAGAGCCACAGCAGTGATTTCCAGGGTAAATTTCCGATTACCCATCCAATTGTCAAGATTTCTCTTAAAGAGGGCTAATGAGGAGTTTGGCTTGACATGAATGGGCAGCCTGTTCCAGAGCAGGGGAAGTCTCTAGGACAGGAATCTGTCCCTCCAACATATTCTGTTTATTGTGGTGGCAAGGTTTAGGTCCCTGGAGCATGTCGCTTGGAGAGATTGGGATTTCTTTAAGCGTAGCATGTCCATCATATCTGGGTTAGACATGGCCTTGTATGTTAGACAGAGGTTGCCTCGGAGTAGGTGATATGCAATGGAGTACAGCTGGAGTTTTTTGAAATGGTCAGCATATGGCATCTATTTGAGGCCAGTAATCCTATTAGTGAGGTATTTCTGTGGTCTCCAGCTGTTGCAGATGTCTTGCGAGGTACATGCCAAATGGAGCATTGTACTCTATGATGGGTCTAATAAGGGATGAGTAGAGAGGAATGATGACCTCTGTTTTTCTGGAGGAGAACCCCTTTGTGATGAGGTGTGCAAGTAGAAGGATTTCTTGACTACTGTGGTGATGTGATTATCAAAGGAGAGACTACTATCCACCTGTGTCTCAAGGTCTCTTATCACACTTTTGGTGTTTAGTAGGCTACCACCTATGTGCTAGCTCATGGGTGCGGTATTTTTTCCAAAGGGGATGACAATGCACTTCTTGGCATTGAGCTTTAGGCCATGACTTTGACACCAAGCATCAGTCTTAGTGAGGCCTGTTTGTAGAATATCCACATCCTTAGGTGAATCGATTATGGCTCCTAGTTTGCAGTCATCTGTGAATTTCATTAACCAGCGGCCAGCTGTATTTGCCTGGACTTCAGGGAAATAGATAATGAACAGGAGAAGACCCAGGACCAAACCCTGTGGTACTCTGCTTGTCACTGGTCTGAAGTCGGATTTGGAGGTGGCTACTTTCACTGTGTGGGTTCTGTCAGTGAGCCAGTTGGCCACCCATCTTGTGACATAGGGATTTATGCCTAGTCCAGTGAGTTTATCTATAATACCAGAGTGGGGGATGGTGCACTAACTTACCCTCGTCTACGGCTCTAGTGACTGCTTTGAAGAAGTCATTCAGGTTTAGGAGGCATGATCTAACATTTACAAACCCAAACTGAGTGGGGTCCAGAGTTTGGAGGTTACCTATGTCTTTGTTTATAAGCTCTAGGATGATACGTTCCATGGCAATGCAGACCAGGCTCGTCAGGCTAATGGAGTGGTAGTTCCCAGGGTGAGTGGTGGCACCTCCTTTGTGGAGTGGGATAACTGTTGCTATGTGCCACTCCTTAGGCACAAAGCCTGACGTGAGGCTATGGTTGAACATGGTACTTAGGTGGGGTGCCAGTTCGTTCTGTAGTTCATGCAGAACACAGCCTGGGATGTTGTCCGGTCCCATAGATGCTGTGTTGCTTTGGAGAGTGCGGTCTTCACCTGTGCCACCGTGATTTCAGGGTGTTTGTAATCATCCGGTATGGGAATGGGCCCTGGGGGGGTGAGGGGGGGGTGAAGTTAGCACTGAACCTGTCTGCCAGGATGTTGGCAATATCAGTTGGTTTGGAAAATGCAGTGCCATTGTGCTGTAGTTCAGAGCAGATCTGAGTGTTGCCATTGAGATTCTTGACATAGCTGAAGAAGACTTTGTGGTTGTCTTTAGAATCCAAGGCAATTTTATTTACATAAGTAGCTCTGGAAGATTTTATGAGGGATCTCAGCTTCTTGCTGAGACTGACCAGGGAGTTCCTGCAGTCATGGGATTTTACTCTTTCCTGCAACAGTTTCTTCCTTCTGTTGTAGAGCTTGTTTATGGCAGGGGACCACCAGATTGGCTTTCTTTTTCTGGAGGATAGCGTTTTGGTTCTGTTGTGGATGGCACGGTGCATGCACTCATGTATGTGCTTATACAGTGCATTTGTATATGATTTAGCAGTCATGCCACTATTTTCCATCTGTGTGGGTGTAATGACATTTGCCACTTCTGACTTAAGCATGAAGCTGGCTTTGGTGAAGTTTTTATGGTGATTTCCTTAATGGGGAGGGGTGGTGGGATATGGATGTCTAGGGTGATTAGCTTGTGGTCAGACCAGACCAGCGAGGAGTTGACCTCTGGCATGGAGCATCTATTACCCATATTGGTAATGACCAGATCCAGGATGCTGCTACTCCTGGTAGGGGTATGGACAAGCTGTTCTAGGGTGTTGGAATTGATGAATTCCAGAAAACGTTTGGAAAATGAGTTAGTACATGAGTAGTTTTCCTAGTTGATGGAGGGGTAGTTGAAATTTCCCAAAATTAGGGTACTGAGCTGTATCTTAATATTATCCAGTATATCAAGAAACATGGAGTGGGTGACCTGGGCATGGCGGGAGATCTGTAACATGCTACAACCTGAATTGCAGTTTTGCCCAGTGTTAATTGTACTTGGATATTTTCGGAGGCATTATGTTGAGCAACTAGCCAGGAGGTGTGAATATGGACACGCCTCCTCCTTTAGTATTTCAGTCCGGGTTGGGTGGCCGAAAAGTGTGGTAAGAATTGTAGCCTGGTAATGCAGGGGTGCTCTCTGGAGCCTTAAATCAGGTCTCTGTCACTGCACAGATGTTGATGTTCTCCATCTTAAGGAGACCCTCGAGGGTGTGCATTTTGAGGTTTAGACTTTTAGCATTGAGTAGCATTACCCTTAGATTTTGCTTGTTTATGTCTACTATGGTGGTGCATTTGACATTTGAGCCTTGCCTAAAAAAGGCACTATAGGGGCAGCAAGAACCTTAGCCAGTATCTGGAATCCCAGCAGTGACAGGTGCAGGCCATCTCTGGCAAAGCATCATGGCCTGTCGATCATGTCGTCCCAGGCAGACGATACTGGATCCCCTTGGAATGACACCAGAATCTTAGCCAATTGTTGAAGTCAGTCATTTTGTCCTTGTACTGTGACATCATTCTGGGTGATGGCAGGATGCTACTCAGGGCTAGTGTCATTCCTGCCTGGGCCACATGGTCATAGAGCTCCTCCATGTCTCTTTTCATGTAGTCCAGGGAGTTACATCTCAGGTCATTCACTCCAACATGGACAATGACGGAATCTTACTTGTACTTGTTGTGGAGTGACCTGAGTGCGTGCATTATATGGTGGATCCTGGCACCTGACAGGCAGCTAACAGTGACTTTCTCCTTGTTCAGTCTGGTGAGGAGGATGTCAGTGTGCCTGACTATAGAGTCACCTATGACTAGTGTGTTGGGTACGTTGTTTTGCCTAATATATTATATATGTTATAATATATATATATATATATATATATATATATATATATATATATATATATATATATATATATATATATATATATATATATATATATATATATATATATATATGTTTGCCCATAATATCTGAATAAGTGAGTGGGATTTTCATGACAGCATCAAGGAAACATTTTCCTTCCTTCTGTGTTTTTTTTTCTTAAGTTTTGGATTTTTCTTGGTATATTGATTGATTTTCTTAGTATATATTTTTTTAAATTTATTTTCCATTTGTTTACCAGGTCAGTCCGACTGGACACAAGGTGACCGTTTTCAGCAGAGGCTCGGGGAGAAAAGCTCCAGATACATAGTAAACAATTATAAAAAATAATAAAAATAAATTATACAAACATAGCTATTTTATACAAAGAGCATAGAAAATATAAAAGGAGTAAAATCAGAGTTTTACTATTGAGGCAGCATACAGTGGTTAGAATATTGAGAAGCAATTAAACAAGATAATATACAACAAATATACAATTGCTTGAACATAAATTCAAAAAGAAGTTTCCATAGACAAACAGGGTCATAAACTAGAAATCATAACTATATTGATATGATTTATATTGCATTTATCTTGTTTTAATGATGGTATGTGTGTATTATTGTACCTGTCATATGTGCACAAATATTTGTATTAATCTATGTATTTACAGTATATTGATAAAGTACGGGGTCACATCAGAGGCTTGGAAGGTCATTATTAAGAAACTGAGAACTGTTGTAAAGCTTGGCATTGAATACCATAAGTTCAGGGTATGCTATAAAAGAATAACTATGTAAAGATAACCATGTCAGTAGCCAGAACGCATTATAAACTGAATGTTTTACTATGCACATTAAGAAATGGATAGATTGGCCCAAACTCTGGACTGCGTGCTTTTTTTTTTTTTTTTTTTTTTTTATTCCTGGGGAAATGCTATTCAGAAGTGAAGAGACATACAAGGGAACAGATTTAGTGGCACACCAGGCTGTGATTTTTTTGATGTCTATTGTCATGCAAAGCTGACAAAATAGTTGAATCTTCCCAAGCTGGAAATGTGAGACTGTAGCCCACTGAAGGAGGTGAGATGGGAGGAGTAACTTGGCCAGGAATTGAAACCTGCAAAACTGCTCCTTGTGAAAAGTCTTTTTTATCTTAGTAATTTGTTGACACTTTTGCAAGTTTCTTTCAGAGAATGTGTAGTACATCAATAGGAACAACATTTGTAAAACTCAGCACATACCAGTCAATGACACATGAGCTGCAGACTCTCAAACTTGACATTTTTTTTCAGGTGGTCCATTCTAAGTAAATGGAAGTCTAGTCTGACAACAAATGGTAGGGCTATTTGTTCTCACAGTCTGTGTATTGAGACAGATTTAGCTTTCCAAAGGAATCACAATGTCTGCCCCCATGAGTGCAGACAAGAGTAAAAAAATAAATAAAATTAGGAATGAGCACTTATTTTGCTGCAGGCAGCTTTAGTAGGTGCAGTAAATCATGGCAAGATAAAAAATATATGTTTTTTCATTGTTTGTTTGTAGTGTTCCTTTAATAAGCAATATGTCGTAATTCTGAGGAAGATGCCTTTGTACTGATTGTCATTGATTGTCATGCAAGTAAACATTTTATCAGTGGCTATGGCTGAGTTAAATTAGTTTTCTAAAATGTAATGTACACACACACACACACACACACACACACACACACACACGCACACACACACACACACACACACACACACACTCATTCACACAGAGCAGATATGCTTATGAGAAATTTGGATGATTTCCATTTCACTTGCAACGTATCTTTGGGATGAGGGAGGGAACCAGAGCACCAGATAAAAACCCAAATGGATGTGCAAACTCAATATTAAAGGCACTCTAGCCAAGAACCAAACAAGAACCTAGAGCTGTGAAGCACTAATGTTAAGTGATGTAATATTATGCCTCTCTAACATAACATATGTCTTGTTATTTAACAATTGAATCATCCACTCAATCACATACCTGCTGATATTTAGCACTAGTAATTTGTCAGTAATTCCATTATGGGAATATTGTCAAAAACCTTGGCAAGTTCTAAGTATGCAGTATGCACAGTAAATCTCTCAGCAAGTGCTGCATTAGTGTTCAAAGAAACTTAACAGGGCTGAGAAGATGTTATCTCCCTGTGATGAACCCATACTGAGGAGAAGTATATCTATGTCATTTTAATTAATGAAAATCCCTACTTTGTCTGCTGGATTGTAAACTGTATATCCAGGAGATTCCAGGTTGTGCTACATAGTAGCCTATTTGATGCTGCGAGGTGACCTGAGTCTTGCTTTTTGAACCATGAAAGACCCACAGTGGGATTTAATAAACTCTATATAGACTTTGCATGAAATCTACATGGAGTTTACATGTTTGTGTGGTGACCAACAGCACTAATTACATATTTGTGCTGTGCATCGCGTTTAAATGTAAACAAGTGCAGTTTCATGGTTGGCAACAGTATTGCTGGCCAGGAAACTGTAAATAGCAACATGGATAGCGAATATGTTTACAACAGAGCAAACTGGCTTAGCGGGATTGTGCAGAATGCCACAATGATTACCAGGGTTTAGTGTATATGGTGCAAAAACACAGTACAGGACAGTGCATACAGTACAGAATATTGTGAAATTCCATTCCAGGCATTCTGTACAAAAGTTGTGTAAATGGTCTGTAATGTACATGGACTGCCATTGAAAATTAACAGTCAGGGGAAGGGTGTGTATTGAATAGGGATACACAGATGAATTGTAGGTATAAACACAGGGAAATAGGACAGGTGAAACATTCTAATGTACAGCAGATGAGAGCATGACAATGGAAGACAGTTGTAGCAGGAACACTACTCACATATCAATATGGTATACTACGAACTGCACAGTGAAAATGCATATTATGTGACTGTCACACAAGATGACATAACAATGGATAAGATGCCTTTGTGAGATAAGCATCCTGACCTGAACAATGCAGAGGACATCTATCAGGGATGTTATATACAACTGGGGTTGGGTGCATATTGTGAAGCTCTGCAAACTGATTAACTTGAATATGAGTGTAATGTCAGCAGAGGTCTCCAACAAGTGGGACAAAGTTACAGACTGATGGACAACAGTAAAAGGAGCACACACAATCATGGACAATATCAGAAGAATACATCCAGTAATTTCATGTGTCTTGAAACAACATATGTGATTCTGAGTGATCACAGATGGTTCTGTACAAACACACTTGTACAACTGTTATGATATGCCAGCAATCTATGAGGGTAATCAAGCACACTGTAACATGTGCTGGAGGTGTTAGGAGGGATACTGCTATACTTGTGTGTGACCTTAGGATCACTACAGGCTAGTTGCCTGGTGTGCATGGCACATATACAGGCACATTATAGACTGTCACAAATGTAACCCATGCAGTCAATGCTGTCAAACAGCTATGTATGGACTGTGTGCATCACCAGAACAGGTATCACACATATATCTGGTGTAACACCTAGATGGGTGTTCTGCACCATCAGACAGTAATGTTTATGCAACAAAAATAATACCTAGGTATGACCAATAAGATGTGTGACAGCTCACTTTGGCTAAGAGGGCATACTTCAGTCACAAATCACTGGAAATATGTAGGGAGGTACATAAAGAAGGGTGCATTGTACTTAGTTATTGGTGTGATGATGGATGTGAACTATGGAGATATTATAGCCTTTGATGTGGATGTCCTTCACATATTCAGTAGTTGTGCTACATACAAAGGAGTAGTCAGCACTGTGGCCACATGCTGGTGGATGTTCCACATATCATCTACCCAAGGACACAGGTCACATACCAGTTGATCTGCTTCCAGGCTGTGATGTCTACATTATCCTTGGGTTGTGAGTTTGTTTTCATTATGTTACAAACCCCCCTCATAATAAGGTTCATAAGCTAGTACTAGGCTAACTGCCCTTGCGAGCCATTTTAAGCCTAGCCAGTTATCCCCTGTGAGATTCAAACCCTGTACCTTGTGTTTGTAAGGCAAACACCTTAACCATTAGGCCACCCTCATGCTTTTGTTTCATCCCTTGTGTTGTCATGGATATGGCAGCAAACTTTGGTGTATGTTGATACTGTCTGTATTATACTAATATCACAGTTGGGATCAATGACTGTTCACAATCTGTAGTCCTTCAGATAGCTGTTTGGACACAGGAAGTGTAGGTCATTCATGTGTGACTTAAATAATGGACAGGAAAGGGTCTAGCAGACAGCTCTGATGTACAGACCTGATGACTGGACCTGAGATATAGGTCATTACACACATTTCAACATATGTAGATGCCACGTATGTGATCCACTGGTCTGCCTACTTGGTGCTATAGCTGCTTATGACCACATATGGCAGTGTTGAGTTAACACCTCAGTGTGGATTTCTGCCAAATGCCTTGGCCTATGCAAGTTCCAAAAGATGATATTGTTGTCATCATGCATGCCATTGATGACCTCTTTGAGGACATCTATCATATGTAACAGACATGATGCAGCATTAACAACTCACACATGTCAGTTGCATTCATCTGGGATATTACCACTGTCCATTTACAAAACATCGATGATGACATTGGTCTACCTCACAGGTGAGAAGAGTCAGGATGTGTCTATACATGCATGCATCAGATGCTGTCCCCCCTCCCAAATCAGATGGATGCATGTTGATGTACACCCTTCTATAGGAACATAGTACACATGGAGGGTGTATTGAAGTGTGTATTCAACCATGTCAGGAAGGTGTATGTGCTGAGTCACACTATAGGTGATCTGTGATATTGTCACAGCCCATTAATTCTGTGTGGTAGGCCTGTATGAAGGTAAGGCAGTGCATACTGCATATCTTGATCTGGCCTAGAGTTTTGACACAATCCCCCACTCAGGTATCATTGAGAAACTCTCCCAGCTGGGGATTAACCCTTACACCACTAGATGGTTAACCAATTGGCTCACCGACAGAACACATATTGTGAAAGCTGGTGAATCAACCTCTACAAGTAGAACTATCACCATTGGTGTACCTTAGGGATCTGTGCTTGGCCCTTTACTGTTTGGAATCTATTTCTCAACAGCTCAGGCTAAAGTATATGGCCTTTGTCTTACCAAGTTTGCTGATTCTTGTATATTGGGTGCAATCATTGAGTCCATTAATGATGATAAGATAACATACTACAGGATGAGCTAACATAGGCAAATGACTGGTGCCAAAGCCACACTGTCTACAAATAAATGCAAAAATATGTCTTTATTTTGGCCTTCTGCAAAGTAGAATTCCCTGCTATTTACAACATTGACAACACTCAGCTATGCTGAAACCTAGTGGTGCAATCTTGGGAACACATGTAGATAGCAATCTGAACTTCAGCCACTAAGTGTCCACAGTGGTATGGAAAAGCTACTTTGTGCACATTGTAAGTCAGACCATCATATTCATATCTGAGGATTATATAACAGCACTGTACTCAAACCTCATCAAACCATTAAAAAGTATAATGCTCCCTTTTGCATGCACCTCACAAGACACCTGCAGCAGCTGGAGAAACCACAGGGGTTTCTCACCAAGAAAATTCAGAGCCTACAAACCATGCCATGATGCATGTGGATAGAATTAAATCCCTGTCACTATAATCGGTATCGTATAGGATGAGGTGACTTGTGCCTGACCTCCAGGCTAGTCTCTGGCCATGCCCTGGTGGGAATAGTTCACATCCACAAATTAGATATAGCTGATGCTATCAGCAATGTGTGGTAAGGAGAAAATTCTAATAGCAGTGTCCTACATGCTGGTGTAAAATGCACTCTGTAATGTCAAGCAAGGGCACAAACGCACACATACCCAGTTAACTGCATTGAGAACAGAACCCCTACCTATATAAGTACAACTAGAGAACTCTGTATTTAAGGCAAATGCCACAGCTTAAGTTTAACTTGGAGAGTGTCAGTCAACACTTTATAACTGATGACATCAGCAGTGTCTGGTGAGGAGAAAATGCTAATAGTAGTGTCCCACATGCTGGTGTAAAATGCACTCTGTAATGCCAAGCAAGGGCATAAACACACACACTCCAGTTGACTGCAGTGAGAACAGAACCTTTACCTAAGTACACCAACTAGAGGGTTCAGTACTTTACATAAGCACCACGGCACAAGTCTGACTCTTATAAGAGTGGAGGACAACTTATGGTGGATGACATCTGTACTGAATGTTGGAGAGAAGATGTGAGGCCTACATGAAATGGATGCGTAGGCTTGTGCAAGTGTCAAAATACTGTCAATCTATGAAACTGCAGTGGTAACTATCAGATACACACTTATGATCTTCTGGCTAGATAGACCCCCCAGTTGACTGCAGTAAGAACAGAATCCCTACCTAAGTACACAGACTAACGAACTCAGTACTTTACACAAGCAAAATGGCACAAGTCTGACTTGGACACAGCTGCAGAACAACGTATAGTGGATGACATCAACACTGGATGTTGGAGAGAAGATGTTGGGAGGCCTGCATGAAATGGATAGTTAGCCATGTTCAACTGTCAAGATATTAAAGTTCTGCATGTTACCAGATTGATGAGAGTGCAATGTATAGTATTTGGTGGATGTGTTTTAATGTGAAGGTAAACTTTAAGAGACAGCTTTACCAACTACATGCAAATAGGTGTCCACATTACTACAAGTGTTCGAAAATCTGAATGTGTATTGTCATTCTAAAGATGCGCATGGTATATTACACAACATTTGTTATTAATTTATGTAGTGTAGTTGATATATTTGTGAACAAATACTGAGAGACCAAGGTTGTAGTACATGGGGGGAGGCTACAGATGGCTGCATTGTAAATATGTGACATTTACTTAGGGCCTTCATTTGCTTCCATTTCCAAATGTGGTTTCATGCCATGAACACTAAATGGACAGTAAACAAAAGTAGTACATGCTATTGCCCACTTTGCATAGCGCACCACCGAGCAGTGTGTTTGCGCAATAGGTGGCAAAGTGTTTGCTCATGCCAGATTCACATTTCAGCTGCTTTCCCTCTTTGCTTGTAGTTAAGCAGTGTGCAAATGTCAGCTTCATTGCTAAATTTATGAGAGCTACTACTGAGTTTGTGAAAAACACCTGCTGCTTAACTGACTCTGTGGCAGCAGGTGTAAATGCACTGACACATTTCTTTTTGAGCCCAGATGTTACTGGGTTTGAATAAAGGTGTATCTAATACTTTTAAATAAATACTGATAATGCAATGAAATAAATCTTTATACTACATTCAGCATGTACTACTCTGTGTTGATGTAGTGCAGCATGTTTAAGCAGCATTGTGCAGAGGTAATCACACCATTGCAGAGCTGTTCACCATCGCTTGGCATTGGTGTGTGATGCCAAACTCTGCCTAAATATAGAGGCCAAAAAGGTGAAAGGCTCCATTGCTTTTTTTGGTTCTTATGTGTGTTGTGTGTGATTCTATTTTTGACCAGATTATAGGTGTTAAAATGTGGTAGATAGGAAAGTAGTGAAATGAGGAGCAAGCAGGGAGAAGAACATAGAGAAAGAAACACAGGACTGTGCAGGAGGCAGGTAGGAAGGAACCATAGCTATCCATTTCTTTAACAGTATAACCTGAAAATATGTACAGAATATTAATTGAATTTGGACTGTCAACTCCACAAAGAGGGGTGACAACAGCACAATCATGTTGTATAGCCAGTTGGACCAAATCAAGTGTGACAAGATGGCATGTGTGCAAAATGGAGAGCTATATATGGGGCGATATTTTTTGTGGGACAGGTGTCCATTTTTTTTTATTTCAGAAAGCAAGGAATGCTAGGTAAGGGATGTTGGTATTTCTGGGTCAGGTAAGTTGGTTAGGCGAGGAAGCAAATGCAAACAAGCAAGACAAACAAGGCAAGACACAGGGACCGTGAGGGACACAAACATTTGGGGACACCATGATTGGAGTGAGGGAGGGGGCAATGCAAGCTCATGCCCATCAAACATGGAGATAGTTACATTTTAACTCTCATCCACAGGACTGTCATTTCTGTTCCCTTACTCCACTGAGTGTTGGAGTGCTTTACATCTTCTTCTCCTATGGACCATTAGGCAAAGCAACCTCTTCATCCAGCATAGGCGTACACCAATGATGCTGTGCACGACCCTATGCATCATTTTGGCATCTTCTGGTGGGTGATGAAATTCCCACCTCCAACACTACTCCCTGAGGGTACCACAGCTCCAGCTGCCAGGGCAGTACTACCTGAGGGCATAGGTAGTGCAGGGGCAGCAGTGGCAGTGCTGCAAGGTTGGGTCACAGATGTGCTGGACATCTGTGCTGGAGCCAATGGAGTAGGAGCAGGCTGACCCACTGGGGTTGGCCTCCCTCACTGTGCTGTAAAGCATTTAGTGATTTGTTGCAGATATATGACATGGCTACATTCTGACAACATGTAATAGAATTAAAAAAGAGATAAGGGTTGAGGTGAGAGAAAAAAATAGGTAAAATTAGTACCATCATATGTGACATGCAGTGCAACTATTTTATCTGAACTATTATATTTAAGTATATGTCCTAACAACTGCAAACTATAATTATGGATTGCTCAAAGTAATCCTTGCAATCTGCATATATTGTACAGATGCTTTATCCAAGCATACTGATTACAGTAAACAGCAGAACATTTAAGCCATTTGTATAGAGTTTATTTTATGTAATATTATTAAAGAAATGCAGTATTTTATAGTTGCTACTCATAGTATTTGAACCTACAACCACTGACTACAGTCTTACACTTGACCCCTAAAGTTGGTTTGTACTACAGAGTTATGCATGCATACTCACTTTTACAGTTAGATATGCATGCTCACTTTGCTACTACTGTATAGAAAACAAAAAAGACTATCATTAACTTTTAAAGCTACAATAATACTTCTCTTGTGATACATATATATAACTTGCTTCCCTCAGTCTCTCCAAATGATCAGCATGAGCCTGCCGATTCAACTCACTTTCGACATTAGCTGTGAAAAGAAAAGAACAGAAGAGCATTATGCATACCAGTCTTGCCTACATTTAGCTTTCTATGTATTACAAATTCTCTTTATTACCATACTTACACAACTGTGGGATGTCACCAGTTTGAAACTCAGTCAACCATTGGTTGAGTGTATTCCTCTTGTGCCTTTGTAGGTCATTGAAGTGGTGCCTATACTGTTCTGCAGTGCATGGGATGCTAGTGGTACTGGATACAGCCTTAGCCAAACTACTCCAAGCCTCAGACTTGTACTGGGAGCCACACTAGTCCCCCTGTAGAAGCCTTTGGCTGTGGTGCTTTATCAGGAGTCCAATAAATATTCTGGACTCCTGAACACCCCACATCTGTGCCCTAAACTGGACACCTTCCCCTCTAACTCTAGACATGTCTAATACCAAAAGTAGAGCAATGGCAACTAATGATTTCCTGCCAATTCCTGTTATCACATTTACTGGTAGTGTGCAAACCTGATCAACGATGCCAACTGTGCTTGCATGATGTTAAGTGGAGAGCAGCAGTACCAAGCAGGTTGGAAATATATATATTTTTAATTTGAATAGGTTAATCTGACACTTCACATTAGTTTGAAGGGTGTCTGCTGCCTTAACTGTTAGGTGAGTTAACTTTGCAGACATGCACTGGGGGCATAAATTTCATGACCTGACATATTTTTGCTTTGGCTTTATACACTGATAAAATTGATTTTCACAGGTTCACATGTTCACAGATTAGTACTAGGCTAATTTCCCTTATGGGCCATTTTAAGCCTAGCCAATTACTCCCTGTGAGAATCAAACCCCATACCTTGTGTCTGTAAGGCAAACACCTTAACCATTATGCCAACCTCCCAACTAAACAAATAAAAATAAGTCCAACAATAAATAAATGGTTTGATATTAGTAGTTGTATATTTTAGCCAAGCAGAATTCCAAATTTTAAACATTATTTTGAAATGGGGTAGGGGTTATACTAAAGGAACAATATGCCAAGAGTGTTTTAGACGTGAAAAGAGTGTCTGACAGAGTGATGTTTATGAAGCTCGAAATTGATGGTGTAATGATGAATGTTGTTAGTGCATATGCTCCACAAGTTGGGTGTGCGATGGATGAGAAAGAGGAATTTTGGAGTGAGTTGGATGAAGTTGTGGTGAGTGTACCCAAGGGTGAGAGACTAGTGATTGGAGCAGACTTTAATGAGCATGCTGGTGAAGTGAACAGAGGGGATGAGGAAGTGATGGGTAGGTATGGTGTTAAGGACAGGAATGCAGAAGGTCAGATGATTGTGGATTTTGCGAAAAGGATGGATATAGCTGTGGTGAATATGTATTTTAAGAAGAGGGAGGAGCATAGGGTGATGTACAAGAGTGGAGGAAGATGCACACAGATGGATTATATCATATGTAGAAGGGCCAGTCTGAAGGAGAGTGGAGACTGTAAAGTAGTGGCAGGGGAAAGTGTAGTTAAGCAGCATAGAATGGTAGTCTGTAGGATGACGTTGGTGATCAAGAAGAGGAGGAAGAGTGTGAAAGCAGTGCCAAGGATTAAATGGTGGAAGTTAAAAAAGAGTGATTGTGAAGTGGAGTTTAGGGAAGAGTTAAGACAGGCACTGGGAGGCAGTGGAAAGTTACCGAATAGCTGGGTAACTACAGCAGAACTAGTAAGAGAGACTGTTAGAAAGGTGCTTGGTGTGACATCTGGACAGAGGAAGGAGGACAAGGAGACCTGGTGGTGGAATGAGGAAGTACAGGAGAGTATACAGAGGGAGAGGCTGGCGAAGAAGAAGTGGGATTGTCAAAGAGTTGAAGAAAGTAGATATGAGTATAAGGAGATGAGGCGCATGGCAAAGAGAGATGTGGCGAAAGCTAAGGATAAGGCGTATGGAGAGTTGTAGGAGAGATTGGACACTAAAGAGGGAGAAAAGGACCTGTACCAATTGGCTAGACAGCGGGACAGAGCTGGGAAAGATGTGCAGCAAGTAAGGGTGATAAAGGATAGTGAGGGAAAGGTACTCACAAGAGAGGAGAGTGTGTTGAGTAGATGGAAAGAGTATTTTGAGAGGCTGATGAATGAAGAGAATGAGAGAGAGAGAAGGTTGGATGATGTGGGGATAGTGAATCAGGAAGTGAAACAGATTAGCAAGGAGGAAGTAAGGACAGCTATGAAGAGGATGAAGAATGGAAAGGCTGTTGGCCCAGATGACATACCAATGGAAGCATGGAGGTACTTAGGAGAAATGGCAGTGGAATTTTTAACTAGATTGTTTAATGAAATTTTGGAAAGTCAGAGGATGCCTGAGGAGTGGAGAAAAAGTGTATTGGTACCTATCTTTAAGAATAAGGGTGATGTGCAGAGCTGCAGTAACTACAGAGGGATAAAATTGATCAGTCACAGCTTGAAGTTATGGGAAAGAGTAGTAGAAGCTAGGTTAAGAAGGGAGGTGATGATTAGTGATCAGCAGTATGGTTTCATGCCAGGAAAGAGCACTACAGATGCAATGTTTGCTCTGAGAGTGTTATTGGAGAAATACAGAGAAGGTCAGAAGGAGTTGCATTGTGTCTTTGTAGACTTGGAGAAAGCATATGACAGGGTGCCTAGAGAAGAGTTGTGGTATTGTATGAGGAAGTCGGGAGTGGCAGAGAATAAGAGTGGTACAGGATATGTACGAGGGTAGTGTGACAGTGGTGAGGACTGCAGTGGGGGTGACAGATCTGTTTAAGGTGGAGGTGGGATTACATCAAGGATCAGCTCTTGAGTCCTTTCTTATTTGCAGTGGTGATGGACAGGT
Source organism: Protopterus annectens (assembly GCF_019279795.1). NCBI lineage: Eukaryota > Metazoa > Chordata > Ceratodontiformes > Protopteridae > Protopterus > Protopterus annectens. The sequence continues at coordinate 1,171,530,494 of NC_056727.1, forward strand.
TGACAGATGAGATCAGACTGGAGGCCCCGTGGACTATGATGTTTGCAGATGACATTGTGATCTGTAGTGAGAGTAGGAATCAGGTTGAGGAGACTCTGGAGAGGTGGAGATATGCTCTAGAGAGCAGAGGAATGAAGGTCAGCAGGGCTAAGACAGAATATATGTGTGTAAATGAGAGGGAGGGTAGATGAATGGTGAGGATGCAGGGAGTAGAGTTGGTAAAGGTGGACGAGTTTAAGTACTTGGGATCAACAGTTCAGAGTAATGGCGAATGTGGAAGAGAGGTGAAGAAGAGAGTACAGGCAGGGTGGAATGGGTGGAGAAGAGTGTCAGGAGTGATTTGTGACAGACGGGTACCAGTAAGAGTGAAAGGGAAGGTCTACAAGAGGGTAGTTAGACCAGCTATGTTATATGGGTTGGAGACAGTGGCATTGACAAAAAGGCAGGAGTCAGAGCTGGATGTGGCAGAGTTAAAGATGTTAAGATTTGCACTCGGTATTACTAGGATGGATAGGATTAGGAATCAGTATATTAGAGGGTCAGCTCATGTTGGACAGTTTGGAGACAAAGAAAGAGAGACGAGATTGCATTGGTTTGGACATGTGCTGAGGAGGGATGATGGGTATATTGGGAAAAAGATGCTAAGGATGGAGCTGCCAGGTAAGAGGAAAAGAGGAAGGCCTAAGATAAGGTGTATGGACGTGGTGAGAGAGGACATGCAGGCAGTTGGTGTGACAGAGCAAGATGCAGAGGATAGGAAGAAATGGAAAGAGATAATCTGCTGTGGCGACCCCTAACGGGAAAAGCCGAAAGATGATGATGATTTTGAACTTGTTGTATATAAAACTTGAAATCATGCTTTAACTCTCAAAAAATGTTCTTCTGTGCTTGTATAGTGTTGAAAATTACACCAGGTGGTGATGCAATATATAGCAAAAATATACAAAAAAGTCATTGCCTCACATAATAGTTGCCATCATATACACTTAAAACAGCATGCTGCCATCCTACCTTAAAAAAAAAAAAACGTCACATATTATTTGTTTTTTTCATTTATAAATGATCAGGTATAATGTACCACATTCGCACTTCCAGAAAACACCCTTTATATCAGCTTATAGAAACTTGTATGCTGTAATTTTTCCATCTGTTGCAACGGGATAAGCTTTAAGCTAAGCTGGGCTGCATTGTGAGCGATCACGTAACATTAGTATTGACCTATGCATATACTTTTAACAGAAATGTACATGTTAAAATTTAACATATGACAATTAGACAATGATTCAATGTTGTCTTTGATTACATTCAGTGGGTTACTAAAAATTATGTGACAAATGGTTCAGTGTGTCAAGCATCCTTGGGGTACAACCTAGACCTGTTTTAATAGTGTTGGACGTGCATATGACTACTGCTGTACTTTAACAAAGTCTATATTTTCACAGCTAGTGGAAACTACTGCTGCTGCTGCACATCTGTATGAGGGAGATAAAATGCACAATCGTGTGACAGCTAAGCATATGGTTAAAGAAAGTGCCTCAGTTCTTGTCACCAATTATATCTAAGGGGGGGGGGACCAAAGCAACAGGCCCATACCTTCCATCACAAACTACACTGTACCATCTACAGCATGTTTCAGGCCTGCTTTCTACCATAGCACTGGAAACGCTTCTGTACCCTCGTCGCTGATGTCATCTACGTAATCCTCTGGGTCACTGAAACTTACATCGGGCTCCTCAAACTCCAGCCCGGCTGCCATCTCATTCTCCTCCATTTTCCTCATGCGTGCCACTGTTATTTCCACACTCAGAAACATACTCGAGCAAGTAACATAACAACCGACAGGCAACCGTATCACAGGAGAACGTTAACGCACCATGTATGCCTGAACCGGCACCACACAGAAAGGAGCAGTCAGCGTGGGGAAGTGTGGGATTCATACCTATGCATAAGGGACAAAACATTTTCTTCCACAGTGGGGATTTTCTATCTTTGCCACAGAAGAAGTGCTGCTCAGACATAATCATGAATTATTCATAAATACAGCTGACAGTTCGAGATGTTAACCATGTATGTGTATGACCTGACAAGGTTCTTGTATATAGATTTATTTGTGTATTTGTCTTATTTAAGTGTGAAGGTCATCCAAGCCCAGACAGCAGAATTAGACTTACAGAAATATAGTAGATGGTATACCCTCAGTCATACATCTGAAAACATATAAGCTCCACTATCTAAAGTTTTATACATGAGACTGAATATAACGTGAAATGGACCAAGAGTAAACATTTCTGGAATATCATGTATTAGAACCCAGGACCATGTGTATGGCAGCCCTACACTTATACCTGTTGCCACAAAAATGTTAAAATATCACTTGCATCTTTTTCTGTTCATTGCTATAAACTGGAATGTCACAACAGTAATATGTCCACTTCCTGTATTAGAACCCAAGAATATCTATATTACAGCCCTATACTTACACCTGCTGTCACAGGAATAGTTAAATGAAAGTTGCATAATTCCCTATTCATTCTTAAGTTCAGTGTGTTAACTGCCGTGCAATGCCGCTTAGCCCAACAGAATTAATAGAATCTATCCATTTAAAATTGCTGACTGTCTGCTTACTGTCTGCAAGTGTTCAATGTCTGCAGGTGTTGGGGAACCTTGCTAATCACAGCGAACGCCACTTAGTGACATTGCCCGATGGAAAGCAAAAATTGCAACAATGTATCCTTATTGACCTTTACACTGTCTACAGCCTGACTGCAGGTGTTCTGTTTCCTGTGTGGACCACTAGTCCAGGTTTGTGCAGTGCTAAGCATCAAGCAAACAAGATATGCACAGCTTTTCCTGTTTGTGTTAATCCGCACACTGTGCAAACACTGGCATTTAAAAAAGCGGGGGGGGGGGATTAGGTGAAATGAAGAAAAGTAATGTCTGTAAAAAACACAACATTTTTGGTGGTATACATAAATATTTTTACACAGATCTGGATTTTAACTCTCACTCCAATGAGCCTTCTGAACATAGTAAGGGTGTCTTATCCCTCTTTGCCACACAAACAGCTTTGCAGCAGGGAACTGAAATCATTCTGCATACAACCAACTGCAACATCATCCACAACACTAATAAAACATATGACAGTTGTTTTTACATGTATTAATTTCAGATGTAGTGCACTGAGTGATGATCACACAATCATTTATGACTATTGCTTGCAAAAATGCAGCTCTGTCTTACCTCTCTGTGTTTGTTGCTCATTCTTCCCTTACCTGAGTAGTAATCTGAGACATGCCATCTGTAAGGCATTGTTCTTAAAATGTGTGTGGAATATTAAATGTCAATAATATACTGTTGTTAACAAATGGAGGGGGGGTTGGATGTTACGGAATAGAAATGGTGATGTTTGCTGCTTACTTACATTTAAAACCTTGATACAATTACTTCTACACTTTGTAAGTCCAACCTGGCTGACAAGCCCACTGGAGGTAGGGCAATCTGAACTGCTGTTGTGATATCCTTCTCCCTACCAGTAACATTCACAGTTGCAATCCATTAGCAACAAACACTGAGAGAGTGCATGCACTATGTTTACATCTGCCAAGTAATTGGCATTCAGCAATTCTAATGAGATCACAGGTCATTTGCAACTTCACCATGCTCATAGCCCTGAATCTACACCATAAAAAGGTAACCATGTAGCTAGGGAACCTGAAGGTAAGGAGACTTGTTTATGTGGATAACTCAGAAGAGCCTATTACTTTAGGATATACACTGCACAGAAGACTACTGACATTGATAAGGTATCAGTCTCCAGTTGTTGCAGGTGTCTAGTGAGGTACATGCCAAATGGGGCATTTTACTTGATGATTGGCCTAATGAGAGAAGAGTAGAGGGAAACAATGACATCTTTCTTCTTGGATGCAAAACCTTTAGTAATGAGATGTGCCACATAGAAGGCCTTTCTGACCACAGTGGCAATGTGGTGGTCAAAAGAGAGGTTGCTGTCAACTTGCGTTCCCAGATCTCTCATAATGCCATCTGTGTTCAGTGGACTACCATGGAAGTGGTAATTCATGGGAACTGTGTTTTTTTCCAAAGGGGGTGATGAGACATTTTGTGGCATTGAGCTTAAGGCCATGGTTCTGACACCAGTCATTGGTCTCAGTGAGACCTTTCTGTAGGATGTCAACATCACTTGGAGAGTTAATAATAGCTCCCAACTTGCAATCATCTGCAAACTTTGTCAGCCAGAGTCCCTTTGTGTTGGTCTGGACTTCAGAGAAGTAGATACCAAACAGGAGAGGACCCAGGACTGAACCCTGTGGGACTCCAATCATGACTGGTCAGCAGTCTGACCTGGAGTCAGCTACTTTTCGCACTGTGGTTTCTATCTGTGTGTCAGTTTGCAACCCACCTGGTGATATAGGGGTTGATGCCTAGCTTAGTGAGTTTTTCTATGATTCCTGAGTGGGAAATGGTATCAAAGGTCTTGGCCAGATCAAGGTAGGCTGTATGAACCACCTTGTCTTCATCCACAGCTCTGGTGACTGATTCAAAGAAATTGACCAAGTTGAGCAGGCATGAGCTACCCTTCACAAAACCAAACTGTGTAGGATTCAGAGTTTGGAGATTCCCTATATCCTTGTTTATTAGATCCATGATGATGCGTTCCATAGCTTGGCATATCAGACTCATCAGGCTAATGGGGTGATAGTTCCCAGAGTTTGTAGTCGCTCCTCCTTTGTGTAGAGGGATGACTGCAGCAGTGTGCCATTTGGTAGGAGCAAAGCCTGAGGTGAGGCTCTGACTGAACAGAGCACACAGGTGAGGTGCCAGTTCACTCTATAGTTCATGGAGAATATAGCTAGGGATATTGTCAGGTCCCATACAGGCTGTATTCTTGGCCTTGGACAGTGCTGTTTTAACCTGTGCAGTGGTAATACTTGGTGCCTGGCAATCTACTGGTATTGTGATTGGTCCTTTGGGGAGGAGGGAGGGGTAAAGTTGGTGCTGAATCTGTCGGCCAGTATATTGGCAATATCTGTTGGCTTGGTATAGGAGGTACCATTGTGCAGTAGTTCAGAGAAAATCTGGGTATTGCCATGGAGATTCTTTACATAACTATAGAAGGCCTTGTGGTTGCCTTTACTATCTGCTGCAATTCTGTTTTCATAGCTAGCTTTAGAGGATCTGATAAGGGATCTCAACTTTTTGTTTAGGCTGATAAGGGAGTTTTTCCAGTCTTTGGACTTCACCTTATTCTGCATCAGTTTCCTCGTTCTGCTGTAGAGTTTGTTTATGGCAGGGGACCAACAGATTGGCTTCCTTTTTTTGGAGGAGAGTGTCTTGGTTCTATTGGGTATGGTGAGATCCATGCATTTGTGTACGTGTTCATACAGTGCATTGGTGTATGATTCATCAGTCATGCAGCTATTCTCCATTTGCATGGGTGCCGTGAAGTTTGCCACCTCTGTTTTTAGGAGCCCAAAGTTAGCTTTGCAGAAGTTTTTTCATGGTGGTTACCTTTGCGGGGGGGGGGGGGGTAGGGGAGGGATGTGGATTTCCAAGATGATTAGTTTATGGCGGGATCTAACCAGGGAGGAGTTAACTATTGGTGTAGAGCAATGGTCGCCCATGTTAGCAATGACCAGGTCAAGGATGTTGGGGGTAAGAACGAGCTGGTCCAGGACATTGGAATTAATGAATTCCAGGAAATGTTGGGCACGTGTATTGGTACATGAGTAGTTTTCCCAGTTAATGGAGGGGTAGTTGAAGTTGCCCAGTATGAGAGTGTTAGGTTGGACCCTAATATTCTCCAGGGTGCTTAGGAACATGGAGTATGAGTCTTGGGACATGGTTGGGGACCTATAGCAGGCTACAACATGAATCGCTGTCTTACCCAATGTTAGCTGCACCTGAAGTATCTCTGATGGATTATAATGGGCCACCAGTCTGGAGGTGTGCGCTCTAGAGGAGTGCTGGCCACAGGTAGACATGACTGTCAATAGCATAAAATGGAACGTTCTGTGTTAAATCTGTGCACATGTTTTAGGCACAGCTCATTTGATAGCACTTTTAGAATTTCACTGATGGTTTGTTAGCAAAATGTGTCATTTGCCTGTTCTTTTTTGGGGTGGGAGAGCAAAGTTGCATTTATTTTTGGCACAAACAAGATATTTTGCTATTGTTATTTTCCTTGTTTTGCATTCAGCCTTGCTTTTTGTGTGACTATAATATATTACAACCACACAATTTTTTTATATATTTCAGTATCTTGACTGTTTAATGTTTCTCCAGTGGGTAATAGTGAAATGCTAACTTTTATTTGTTATCCAGAAGCATAACTTTTACTTTTAGTTATGTGATACATATGTGTATCATCCTTCTGTTGTGTTTTAGGTCACCTAGGACTATGACACCCAGGTGTCCCAATCCCCGAAAATCCCCCTTCAGAGATCCTGAGAATCAGATTATTGTGGAAGCTTTTAGGCATCATGGTGCCTTTCTGCTTGAGAGGGGACATGGAGATATGTCAGGCAGAATGCAAATTTGGCAGCAGGTAGTTGCTGATGTGAATGCAGTAGGCAGCCACAGCAGGACATATGATCGGGTGTGCCATAGGGCCACTGACATGATTTCATCTGCATGGAGGAGAGCTGCTGCAGTGGCCTGTGATTGGTTGGGCGGAGCCTTCTAAAGAGCCACCACTAACAGCAAATGAAGAGTTCCTGTCCACTGTCAGGGATCCAAACAGCTCCCAGGAAAGTGCACAACAGCATATCCTTGACATTGGTGTTACTGTTTCAGGGAGAACAAGTATGTCCCAGGAGGAGCTTCCAATTAGGCTTATGTATCTTAATTGTTAAGCACTCTTGCATAGTAAAATATTGACAGCAATACATAAGTTCTGTTTAACAATAGATCCTTGTGGGAGGAGAGTTGTAGACATTTAATAACACATTCTGATTGATTACACATAGGCTTAGTTTGGATTTGTCATCCAAGGTATTGTTAAAAGTGTTGTTAATGGACATATAAAGGACAAAAAGTTCTGACCCCCTGTGTTACTGTTAATTGTGATGATGATGTCCTTACCTTTTGCTTAACTTCTTCCAAGACCAACATCCATGGGAAGCATAGCACCATCTGCACATGGTAAGCCAAATATTTTCTGTCAGTAGTGATGAGCAGTTCAAAGAAATATATATTTTATCCATGTGTGTGATGTGAGTGTAGGAACTGTTGTGTGTATTGCTATACTGTCTGTAGTAGTGGCACCACTGTTAATTTGTTAGCATACATTTGACTATAGTAGTCTAGCTATTGATTTCTCTGCTGTGTTTGTTGCTTATTATCACAGGCTATTCTGACAGTGGAAGTGTAGGACTTTTACTGCCTGATGTCAGAATATTGGCAGACTCTGATGATTATGGTGGCCAAACAGAGGCACAGTCAGGAGGTGCAGAGTTTGCATCTGAGAATGAAGTTGACATTTAGCCATCCCCGCTAATTCCACTGGACACAGCCGGTAGGCCTATGCCAACCCATTCCAGTGAGCTCTCTGATATTGGACAGGTGGAGGGTGAAACACTCAATTAAGGAAGCATGGTTACTGCAGCTTCAGTACTTGTTTACTCTAGCTGTAGCCAAAGTATGGGTAAGGTGCAACCCAGGAGGGTTGTTAGGGGTGCTTGGAAGAGGCCTGCTGCCCATCCTTCACCTGATCCAAGGGTGTCTTCCCATGCCACTCAATGTATGTTTAGGGCTATCATGTAGTTACAGGAACATTCCTATAGGTTCTCCACAGAAATGCTTAGGGTTGTAGATGTGGCACAGGCTGACATGCATGACTGCCTCCACCATGTTGCCAATTCAATGGATCAGATGAATGGCAAGTTGAAACATGCGGTATCTGTGATGGAACATCTGCTGGGAGGGGGACGGCATCCTCATGGGCATAGGTCCATCACATCATCTGCTGTTAACTGACGCCATGCCCGATCTTGCTCCTATAGTGGCACTACTTCCACTGCTCTGTCAGCGGTTGAGGTGTCCACATCCAGATGAGGCAGGCCATGGGGTTGTGGTCCTGGGCATACTCATGAGGTGAGCTCACTCATCAGACATCAGTCACATTCAGGTGGCAGCAGTGCAGCTGATAATGGCTGTGGATGTGCCAGTGCATCTCCTGGCAGAGCTCGTTCTTGTGATCGGGGTACGACAGCGATGAATTGCCACCTCTATCATGCACGGTTCACACCTGTCTGACATACCAAGACATAGAGCTATCACAGAGCTTTGCTGTGTTCATGCAGATACTCACACACCATTTTCACCTGGAGGACCCATACAGACACAGACACACAACAGTAACATGGTCCAGCCATGAAGCTTAAAGCTCATTTTGTCTCACTGGCCATTTGTTACTTCATCCAATTGTCTGCCTACTTTTCTTTCTTACTCACACACTCACTGACTTTTTGTGTTAGCTAGGCTTCCTGCCCCCCCCCCCACAACACCTGTGCAAGTGATGATAACTGTGCCAAATTCTTGTTTTCTGTATTTTGGATTCAGGGATACATAACATTTGTGCCTGATGCTCAGGGTGCATAGCTGACTTAGTGCTTAGTATATTTGTGTTTACAATGTTGTTTTAGAATTTGTAACTTTGACATATTTTGTTCTTAGAAAGTTCGAAAGTTGATAGAATCAAACATTTTTGTGTCTGTATTTTTAATAATCTTCTGAGGGTTGTGAAGTCTGAAACTGAAATGTGTCTTATTACTTTCTAATTCTCTTTACTGATTTTCTTGTACAAAAGTATGATGCTAAACTGAGTACATTCAATGACCATCAGTACTTTTGAGACGTATGAATGTATGAATCTTTGATGTCTGAGGCCTACTACTTGATAGAGGACACATGTAGTCACATAAGTGTGTGCTGTCACATGTTAAAGTAATTCCTGTACAGATCACACATCTTTTACTTGCTTACATTACAAGTAACAACATGCAAAGTTATGCCATTCATTCATATTTTTATACAATACACTCCAGGTTCAACACTTACCTTGTAAATCCAGCAGTTACAACAGTTTTAGTTCAGGGCTGACTCTGCCTGATACTAGCAGTGCATGGCCATTTCATGGGTAGGTAAAAGTTGTGAGTGCTGCCTTACATCAACGTTACTATACGTATGTGCATAGGATGAAGGTTTTAGCCCCTTAGGTGATTAGTGAGTGTGCTATGCATTGCCTCTTAGTCAATGCAAGGGCATATTGATCATGCCTACATCTGCCTATACCCACAGCAGCTGCTGGTTCCCCCAACTCCTCATTTGCATGTGGCTGTGGTGACCTTGCTATTGGTGATGCGATGTATGCTCCATCCTTTTGTTGATCCAGCTGAATCTGCTTTCTCAGGATGATGCTGTATAGCATGGAATAGACAGTGAATATTTCAGTACATGTACATGGATTGTACTGCAGGGCTCCCCCAGATGTATCTAGGCACCGGAACTATGACTTCAGCAGCCCAAACACATGCTCTATGATATTTCTGATTTGAGTGTGTGCCTAATTATGACATTCTTCAGCAGATGTGTGTGTATGTGCATTTCTGATGGGCATCATCAGCCACATTTCCAGTGTGGATAACCAGCATCCACCAGTAAATGATCCTGTGGGATATCCCCCCTAGTGGACATCTGATACAACTGTAAGGTGTGCCAGATATGTGAGTCATGGTAACTGCCTGGGTTGCCAGCAAACACGTTCAAGATAATTTCCTTGGCATTACACATGACTTGACAGTTGATAGAGTGGAAGCCCTTTCTATTTATGTAGAGCCTTCCCTTTTCCCCATTTGGTGCCTTAATTGCTATATGTGTGCAATCTATGGCACTGGATACTTCAGGGAACTGTGCTAGTGGATAGAACTCCTGCATATCTGTGACCCTGTCCTCAGGAGTACAGGGAAAATATATGTGGTCACTGGCATGCTGGGGCATAGTATTCAGGAATTGATGGAGGATCCTGGATGCTGATGCCTGTGACACTCCCAGCATGTCCACTGTTGGTCTCTGAAAGTTTCCTGTAGCTAAAATTCTAAGTGTTACACATACATTTGTCTACACTGGTATGGGTTCCCCTCAGTTTGCCCTGGGTCTGAGTTGAGGATGATAGAGGTTGCAGAAGTTTCTGTCATGTGTCTTTATCCACTCTGTAGCACTCTACAATTTCCACAGTATGCAGATTGTGATAAGTTAAATAGGGTCTAAAAACTCTATTCTTTCTTGGCTGTGGTCTGTTAGCAGCAGCATAGACTTCAGCCTGTTGCACATAAACATGAATTAAAACAACAGCAGCTCCTAATAGTCTTTCTGTGTAGACTCCTTCCCATAGATATATTCCATTAGGCTTTGGAATTCGCATAAACAAACAGCACTGACTCTACACAGTTGCTTTATAGCTTGTTGAGTAGCTCTTCTGAATCCAAAACAGTGCTCTACCATGTAGGGTTTATTGAATATGCCCGCCAGACTTATTTGGCCTCCTATTTCTTTGCAAAACCAGTGGCTCTACAGACATCCACACTAAGGACCTAACTCTATACCAACAAATAAACAAGACTTGCTGGAGAGATAGGTGCGTAATACAACATATTCCTAGCTCATGTAATAAGTTACCACTGCAGGTCAAACAAAGTACTACTTTGGCTGCCATTGAAGCTAGTCTTGATGACTGAATGAGTAGTCACACATTTACACTAGGGCTATCATGTACAGTTTTGCTCAGTTCTGGAGCTGAGCACTATTAAGTGCTTGAAAAGGGTCTGCTGAAAGGTACATATAGTTAGGCATCTTATGGTCCCAGTGATCGCTTCCCTAGTATGTTCCTGTATACCTAGGAACTTGTTTTCAAGCCATAGACAGTGAAGGTCTCATCATCCTTCCTGTTCAAATCACACATTATTTCAGAAATTAATTTGTCTCAACCTCCACAACATAGGCTAATTAATAAAGATTCTGTAGTTATTCCTGTTGCTTACCACCTACAATTTTACATCCTGAGGTGGTATCTTATTGAAGTCAGCAAAATGCTCTAAACAGCTGAAGTAAATATATTTTCCAGAGACTTAGCAGTTAAAAAAATCTTTATATGAAGCACCTTACAAATAGGAAATAGTTTCAATTTGGCCATTGAAAGGTTGAAATTAATCCATGCAAATATAAAATGAAGTACAGTATTTAAAACTACAGGCAACTGCCATTTGATTGCCCAGATCTTTAAAATGGTAACTACCAGTCACCAATGAATAAGTCGAGCCAATAACTTACACGACTAGCAAAAGTATGAAGTTTAAAGACTACATCTTTGAAAACTTGGCAAAATCCTGCTTTCTTACTTCTTTTGTACTAATGAAAATGTAACTGACTATTATAAAGCTTTCACAAGTTCTACAATAAGCATCAGTCAGACTGATTTATTTATAAAATAACTGATTCTTCTTTCATAGACAGACTAACAAGCCAATGACAGGCAGGATTCACACTCCTCATTTCTTGATACACTGGAAAGTATTAGGGTATAACCCAACACCCTACTAATGGGCGATTTCAACTACCCCACCATTAACTGGGAAAACTACTCATGTACCAACTCTTTTGCTCAACGTTTTCTAGAATTCATAAATTCCAACGCCTTGGATCAACTTATTCACAACCCCACCAGGGGCAGCAATATCCTAGACCTGGTCATTACCAACATGGGAAACCGGTGTTCCACACCAGAGGTCAATTCCTCGTTGGTCAGATCCGACCACAAGCTAATCAGCCTAGACATCTACATCCCACCCCCAGCCCCAATTAGGGAAACCATCGTAAAAAACTTCTCAAAAGCCAACTTCACACTTCTTAAGACAGAAGTGGCAAACTTCATGACACCCATGCAGATGGACAATAGAGGTATGACTGCCGAATCCTACACAAATGCACTTTATAAGCACTTACATGAGTGTATGGATCATGCTATCCCTAATAGAACCAAGATGTTATCCTCCAAAAAAAGGAAGCCAATCTGGTGGTCCTCTGCCATAGACAAACTCTACAACAGAAGAAAGAAACTGTTGCAAAAAAGAGTAAAATCCCATGACTGGAGGAACTCCATGGTCAACCTCAGTAAGAAGCTGAGATCCCTCATAAAATCCTCCAAAGCTAGTTACAAAAACAAAATTGCCACTGACTCTAAAGACAACCACAAAGCATTCTATAGCTATGTCAAGAATCTAAATGGGAACACTCAGATCTGCTCTGAGTTACAGCATAATGGCACTAAATACACAGAACCAACTGATATTGCCAACATCCTAGCAGATAGGTTCAGTGCTAACTTTACCCCCCTCTCAACCCCTAGAGGGCCCATCTCTATACCGGAAGAATGCAAAGTTCCTATAATCACGGCTGCACAGGTAAAAAACACACTCTCCAAAGCCAAGAACACAGCATCCATGGGACCTGACAATATCCCAGGCTGAGTTCTACACGAACTACAGAATGAACTGGCACCCTACCTAAGTACCATGTTCAATCATAGCCTCACCTCAGGCTTTGTACCCACTGAATGGCGCACCGCAACAGTTATCCCACTCCACAAAGGGGGAGCCACGACGGACCCCGGGAACTACCGCCCCATTAGCCTGACGAGCCTGGTCTGCAAGGCCATGGAACATATCATCGTGGAACTCATAAACAAAGACATTGGTAATCTCCAAACTCTGGACCCTGCTCAGTTTGGATTTATAAAAGGCAGATCATGTCTCCTAAACCTGAATGACTTCTTTGAAGCAGTCACCAAAGCCATAGATGAGGGTAAAATGGTTCACACAGCTTATCTAGATCTCGCCAAGGCTTTCGACACCATCCCCCACTCTGGAATTATAGATAAGCTCACTAAACTAGGTATAAATCCCTATGTCACAAGATGGGTTGCCAACTGGCTCAAGGACAGAACCCACACTGTGAAAGTAGCGGATTCCAAATCCGACATCAGACCAGTGACAAGTGGAGTACCACAGGGTTCAGTCCTGGGTCCTCTCCTGTTTGGTATCTACTTCTCTGAAGTGCAGGCCAACACAGAAGGTCTTTGGCTAACAAAGTTTGCAGATGACTGCAAACTAGGAGCCATAATCGAAACTCCTAACGATGTGGACAAACTACAAAAGGGCCTCACTGAGACAGATACCTGGTGTCAAAGCCATGGCCTGAAGCTCAATGCCAAAAGTGTATTGTCATCCCTTTGGTAAAAACTCTGTACCCATGAACTACCACATAGCTGGTAGTCTACTTAATGCCAAAAATGTGATAAGAGACCTTGGGACACAGGTGGACAGTAGTCTCTCCTTTGATAATCACATCGCCACAGTGGTCAGGAAATCCTTCTACGTGGCTCATCTCATCACAAAAGGATTCTCATCCAGAAAAAAGAGGTCATTGTCCCCCTCTACTCATCACTCATTAGACCCATTATAGAGTACAACGTCCCTTTTGGTATGTACCTCACAAGACATCTACAACAACTGGAAAGACCACAGAAATACCTCACAAAGAGGATTACTGGCCTCAAACAGATGCCCTATGCAGACCATCTCAAAAAAACTACAGCTTTACTCCATCGCATATCGCCTACTCAGGGGCGATCTCTGCCTAACATACAAAGCTATGTCAAACCCAGAACTGTTGGACATGCTCCACTTAAAGAAATCCCAATCCCTCCAAGCTACACGCTCTAGGGACCTTAACCTTGTCACCACAATAAACAGAACATGCTGGAGGGATAGATTCCTGTCCCACAGACTTCCCATACTCTGGAAAAGACTACCTATCTATGTCAAACAGAGCTCCTCATTAGCACTCTTCAAGAAAAATCTTGATGATTGGATGGGAAATGGGAAATTCACCCCAGGGATCACTTCTGTGGCTCTGCTCGACAGGGGCACAGGAAAATAATTTTTTTGGGTAGCGAAAGCCAGGGTACATTTTTTGGCTAGGCTTGTATGGGCCCTAGGGCCGATAGCCTAGTACCTATCTATGAACCTACCTATGAACCTATAAAGCACTATTACTATAACAAAATTAAGCAAAAGGTCATTTATGATCGCTAGACTATGGGCAGGATTCACGAAGGCTTGCACGGAGTCTAAGAGTAGTGTAAGACTCCATGCAGCCTTCGCGATCCAGGAACAGCCCAAAGTCCGTGTAAGAGTCAAGCTAAAACGGCTCTTACACGGAGTGGGAGTGGATAAGCTAATCACCTCACTTGCAGCCAAATAGCATGCAAATAAGGCTGATTAGCGATCCAGGAAGCCCAGAACAGCCCGTGTAAGAGCCGTTTTAGCTGCAGAAATGTACTCAGTTGACAACTGAGTACGTTTCTGCAAAAACGGCAATGGAGCCATGTCAGCTCCAAATAAAGGGTGCATATGTGTCAGACAGCATGCCAATGGCCAAATATGTGGCCATTGGCAAGGTAACCTGATGCAAATATATGGGAAATATAATTTTTTTTTTTTCGATTGCCGATGTTTAAACCCAGCGCAGCCCCGCGCAAACGGGCTGCGCTGTATAGAACATAAAAACGAAGTTTTAAACCTACAAATGTAGGTTTTATGCAATACATAGAATGTCAATGCAGGGACCAGCAGAGCAAAACCAACATGGCCACCGTGTAGTGGTTGCTAAGGGGGGAAGCTGAGTCTAAGAGATGTAACTAAGCATTAGTAGGCAATTTGATGCAAATGAGTGTAAGGATACTGAATTCCACTGTCACATAGCAAATGAGCACATTCTGAGTAGTGTAAGAGTTACATAAGGGGAGGAACAGAGTAGGAGATAGGTGACATCACAGGGGGGAATGGTAGAAAGAAATGCAGTTCATTGGAGGTTAGAGTTACATGACAGATGTCAGACAGATATCAAGGAAAGAGGTGTGCCACTAAGTAAACATGAGAAAGTCAAGAAATGGAAGGTGTACACTGTTGCCTACACCAAAGTTTCTTGCTGGACGTGTATGCGCACGTGTGCGCGCCACGAAGCGCGAGTAAGGCAGTGTGCACGCGTGTAAGGCAGACTGAGCATGTGGGAGCGTGTTGGGAGATGTTTAACACCGTTTGCGCGAGCATGCACGCGTTTAAAACCGAATAAGCAGATTCTGAACTGTGTAAGTATGTGTGCACGTGTGTAAGCCACTGTGAGCGTGTTTCTGCTGGTTTGCACACGGCTCCACCCTGAGGAAACAGAAAGGAAAAAGGAAGCAACAGATGTAGTAGGAAGTTAGCAGGGAATACTGCTGGAGCTAGCAGGTGAAAACAATTAGATGCAGGCAATTACACAGGCAGAATACTAGCCCAGCCCAGCACTTAAAACTCTGCAAACAGCAGTGCAGAATGTTTCTCTCAAGAGACACTGCAAGACAGGAGTTAAGTTATCAGAAGTGAAAACTGAAAAAGCTGAACTCAGAGCAGAAATGTTAGGGGCTGCCATAGCTGTCATAATGAGACATAGGCGACTTGCTGAGGGTGGTGACAATGCAGATGGTGCCAGACAACCCGCAGTGAGGAGACGGAGAAGAGTGTACAGGCCCAGGGTCACCTACCACGGGTTACATGAGCTGGAGATAGTAGAGCGCTATAGAGTGGACAGAGACCTCCTGCAGCAAATAGTGGAGCTGTGCAGGCCACGCCTCACACACAGAACCAACAGAGGAGAACCCATCCCAGTGGAAACTAAGGTATGTGTTGGCCTAAGAATACTAGCAACAGGTACCTTCCAGAGACCAACTGGTGATATGATGGGGATATCACAGGCATCAGCTTCCAGGGTACTGCACCAGTTCCTGGATGCCATGTCAGCACATGTCGGTGATCATGTATATTTCCCCAATGCCCGTGAGGTATTGGCCAGCAATATGCGTCTCTTCCAGCAAATAGTGGAATACCCTGAGGTAGTGGGTGCAATAGACTGCACGCACATACGCATCAAAGCACCAGCCGGTGAGCGGGGTAGGGCATACATCAACCGCAAGGGCTTTCCCTCCATCAACTGCCAGGTCGTGTGTGATGCCCAGGGCATAATAATGAATGTGTGTGCTGGCTGTCCTGGGAGCTACCACGATTCCCACATCTGGCATTTGACGCAGCTGTACCAGACATTTGCCAATGGGGACATCCCGCACGGACACCTAGTGGGAGATGCAGGTTATGCACTGGAGCCGTGGCTGATGACACCCATCAGAAACGCACACACACCTGAACAGGAACGCCATAATGAGGCACACGCACAAACATGTAATGTAATAGAGCATGTGTTTGGGCTGCTCAAGTCATGGTTCTGGTGTCTGGACACATCTGGTGGAGCCTTGCAGTACACACCAACTACATGTACCCAAATTGTCATGGTATGTGCTATGCTACATAATATGATCTTGCGAAAACAGCTGCAGCAGGACCAGCATAGGGCTGGGCCAAACAGCCCCCCACCATTGCCAAGGCCATCACAGGCAGAGCGTGACTTGGAGGAGGAACAACCTGAGCCTGCCCCAGTAGGCAGAAGGAGGTGTGCCCAGTATGCCCTGGCCTTGGCAAAGAGGCAATGCATAGCACATACATTGGCTCAGTAGGAACCTTGGGAATGATACCCCTCTGACTCACTCATATAGTAACAGGGATGCCTAACGTGACACAACCTGCTCTCAAACATGTACAGGGAAGTGTAATATGCGCATCCGACAGAGGCAGCCCTGCAGCACCACCTGAGGCATGAATGCTATGTGTTAAGTAATGTAACACCAAGTACTATATGCACACCTGAGGACCCTGACTAACATCCTACCCTCACCAAGCATCATGCCACAACATGACAACGAGATGATCAAGTGCAACAATTGACTGAAGTATCGCAGTTAGTCAAAGGGGACCCAATGTGTGCCAGTCTGGGATGACATGCTGAGCATGACATGATGCACCACCTGCTAGGACTGGCGTGCACCTATCAGTGCAGGCCATATGGATACTGGCAAAGGCTGTTGTCACCCACAGTGTGCCCTGAATAGGTAAGGCTCAAAACACAAACCTATCTCCATAGGTACCAGAAGGGATAAGAATAAGATAAGGGATAAGTTGAAACAGCAAGATGCATGCAGTCTAAACTCACCCAGTATGGAGAATGTTGATAACTGTGCTGTAACAGAAAACTGAGGCAAGGCTCACAACAGCACCCTAACACTACCAGGTTACACCTCATACTGTGCTGTACAGCCTCAAAACTTGGAACAAGCTACAAAAGGAGGGTGACTAGCAAGAATTGTCAAGGATAACCACACCCCATGTCGGTACCACAACAAAAGCAGCATGGACTAGCCATGCTCAAGTAACAGTGGCTAAAACTGCCCCCCAGTTTATAGCCTGCTACAGACTACTGTCCCAACACCAGGAACTGCATCCGGCCTATGCTGGAATACATGAATATATCAAGTCCTCCAAACCACATTATATTGGGTGACTGCAAATACCCAGACATAGATTGGGAGCATTATACTAGCTCCAACAGTGTAGGACAAAAGTTCATAGAATCCACAAACCAAAAGGCCCAGGAACAATGTACCACTCCCACAAGAGGGTAAGCATACTGGATGTGATAATCAGCAACATGGGTACTGGATGTCAAGATGAGAAGTGTATTGCTCACTGGTAAAACCAGACCATAGAGTAATCACACTGGATATACAAATCCTGACCACAGTCCCTGGCCGGAAAACCACAGTGGAAAACATGTGTTAAGCAATATTTGCACTCCTCCAAACTGATGTGGAATCCATTAAAGGTCCCGTGCAGGTGCAAAATATGGGCCACACCTCAGAACCTGTAATACAGCCATTCCATGAACACTGCCAGGAATGCTTGGATTATGCAGTCCTAAATTAAAACAAGACACAGTGCCTAAATCTGGCATGGTGGACACCAGCCATAACCAAAACATGCAAGAGAATGAGGAAGCTACTACATGATAGAGCAAACATGAACAATGAAGTAATCACTGATCAGTAGTATGGCAATAAAATCTGTCCACACATGCAATCCACTAAGGCCAGCCACAACAAGTGGAATCTGTGAATCCTGAGGCAATGTTACACCTGCCCCAAGTACACAGACAACCCCCAACTTCACCCAAGAAATACAAATATATGTGAGAGATGCAACCATCCATCCAAACTGGAGGCTGAGCTCCCTCAACTCAGTACTCCCAAAACAAGTCAGTAGGAGAAGGTAACCACACACACCACAAACACAGTCCCACATAGACCTATCACAACTGCAAACCAAACACATAAACACAGAAAAACATTCCCGGAGGCACAAATTACAAACACAGCACACCAACAGAGGCCTCTAAAGCAGACACCCAATCAAACAGCCTCCAAACATAGCACATGCAACACATAGCACACAAAGCTGGTGTGCCAAACAGTCACAGGCCAGAAGGAGAAACAACATGCCTGATACAGTTGTAATAGGTGACTCCATAGTCAGACACACTGCTGTCCCGCACACCAGACTGAACAAGGGAAAGGGTACAGTAAGCTGCCTGTAGGCTGCCACAATATGCCACATAACAGAAGTATGTAGGTCACTCCAAAGCAAGTATCAATATGATGCAGTCATAGTCCATGCTGGTGTGAATGACCTGAGATGTACCGCCCTAGACTACATGAAAAGAGACATAGATGAGCTATCTGATTATGTAGTCCAGGCCGGTATGACACTCACCGTTCGCAGCATCCTACCCTTACCAAGAATAATGCCACAGTACAAACACGGAATGATCAGTCATAGCAAGTGGCACACTTACTGGTGTCATTCCAAGGGGATCCAATGTCTGTCTGCTTGGGATGTCATGCTTGACAAGCCACGCAGCTGTCCTTGGGATGGCCTGCACCTGTTACCCCTGGGCGTCTGAATATTGGATAAGGCCTTTGCCACCTCCATAGAGCCTTTTGTAGGCAAGGCTGAAAAGACTGACCCACCACCCTAGGAAACATAAGTGGGAAGAAACATAAGGGAAATGCTGACCAATGCCAGATGTGTACACCCCAATATGCATGCTCCTGAGGCCATCCCCAGAATGGAGAACATCGATGTCTGTGCAGTGACAGAAACCTGCTGCAAGCCTCCTGACAGCACACCAGCACTACCAGGTTATACCACGTATCATGTGTCATGGCCCCAAAACCTGGAACAAAACATAAAAGGAGGGTGAGTACCCATAGTCAGCACAGACACCCATACGTCCAGGTAACTGACAATGCACAAGGCATTAGAGTTCACCCATGTGCAACTAACTGTAGGCAAGACTGCTGTGCAGTCTGTAGCATGCTACAGACCGCACTCTCACACACAATAACCCCACCCAGCCGTCCTGAAGACACTGGACAGTATGAATGTCCCACCAAATACCAAACAAGGTACCACAAATTACCACATAGGTGGTAAACCATTATGTATGGAAGGAGTAACCAGGGACCTAGGGACACAAGTGGACAGTAACCTGTTATGTGACACCCACATTGCCAATGTGGCTAGGAAGACTGTCTACATTTGACACTGTATCAGGAAAGGAGTCACATCTATGGCAACAGAGGTCATTGTGCCCCTATACTTTTCTCTAATCACACCCATAATCTAATACAATGCCTCATATGGGATGTACCTTACCTGACACCTGCAGCAGTTAGAAAGACCTCAAAGGTACCTCACCAAGAGGATAAAGGGTCTCAAATATATGTCATATGCTGCCTGGCTGTAGACACCCCAGCTGAATCCAGTCACATACTGCCTACACAGAGGCATTGCATGCCTGTTGTAGGAGGCCATGCCCAACACAGGAGTAATGGACATGCTCCACCCCAGAAAACACAAATCCATCGGAGCTGTGAGAGTGAGAGATGTCAACCTCAACAAATAATGAAATAGGATGTGCTGGTGGGACTGATACATAATCCAGAGGCTCCCCACACCCTGGACCAGAATCCCACTCCATGTTAGGCAGAGCCCCTCACTGACACTCTTCAACAGGAATCTTGCCAAGTGGATGGATGATTGTAGAGTTACACTGTGGGTCTTCACTGTGTCATGTCCAGACAGAGGCACAGCAAAGCAAATCATAAATGGCCATAATATTCACATAGCAAGGGGTGTCAAAAGCCACACACACTCTGGCTAGGCTAACAAATGCCCAGGGTGGATAGCCTAGTATGAACCTATGAATCTATGAAGATACAAATTGTACAGGACACTAAGGATAATCCCAAGGCTTTCACAACTGATGGTAGGAACCATGTTGGGAATTCACAGATATGCCCTGAATCACACAAATATCACAAACACACACACATATTGCCAACATACATCCTGACAGGTGCAGTGCAACCCCCCCCCCCCCCCCGAATGCAGAATATCTATCCCAGCAGACTGCTGGCCCCCTGACATTGCAGATGCTGAGGTAACAGCCAACATCTACAAAGCAAAACACACAGCAGCAATGGTATGAGATGGTGTCCTGGGCTTAGTGCAACATGGACTCCAAGATGAATGGAATGCCAAACCACACTACTGCTCAATGTCAGCCTTACCACAGAATATGTACCCAAAGAGCAGTGTACAACAACAGTGGTCCTTCTCAACAAAGGTGTTGCCTGAATGGATACTGAACACTACTACCCCAGAATCCTGAGAAGCTCGGTTTGCACAGCTATGGAAAGGATCAGCATGTACCACAGACATAAAGATATTGGGGACCTACTGACACCAGACCCAACCCAGTGTGGCCTTCTCAAGTGCAGATCCTGCCCCTAACCATGTTTGACTCAATTGAAACAGTCATTAAGGTCATTGATGAGGGCAATGTGCTCCACACAGTGTATCTGGACCTTGCAAAGGCTTCTATACAATACCCTACGTGTTCATTATAGATAGGCTCACCAGCTTAAATATAAACCCACATGTCAGTAGAGGGGTTGCAAACCAGACCAAGGACAGAACAGACATGGTCAGACATGCTGCAGCCATGTCAGACTACAAACCAGATATAACTGGCATCCCACAAGGCTTTGTCCTGGGATCTCCCTCGTCTGGTATATATGTCCCATAGGTACAGGCAAACATGGAAGGACTGTGTCCGAACATGTTTGCAGAGGACTACAAACTGCTCACCACATATGATCCACCAGCTGACACAAGCATCCCACAAAAGGGCCACATAGAAACAGACAACTGGTGCCATAGCCATGTCAGCAAGCTAAGTGCAGAAACGTGTATAGTCAACCCCCGTGGATATACAGTAAGTGCCCACCAATTACCACATAGGTGTTAACCCATTATGTAGTTAACATGTAATGAGAGACCTGGGGACACAAGGTGATAGATATCCTGCATTGGACAAACATGTGCTTTCGTGTTTACAGAAACATACCATATACCCACCTAATCATGAAGGTTGTCAGATCTAGATAAGGGGAGGTCATTGTGGCTCTGCAGTCATCCTTCATCAGCGGTGCAATTGACTACAATAGCCCCTGTGGGATGTACCTCAGCAGACACCTCCATCAACCGTAAAGTCCCCAACAGTACCTCATCAGGAGTATCAAAGAGCTTGCACAGATGCCATGTGTTGCCTGTGTTGCTGGCATCAATAAACATGCTGCACCTTGTACAATCTGAATGGCAGTGAGCTATGCACATGAGAGACCTGAACCCCAGCACTGACTTACATAGGTCAAGCTGTACTGCGTGATCCATAACACAGAAGCCACTCCCACCCATGAGTGAACCCCCAGCACAGGCTACCCATAGAGTCACTTATCAATCTTCCTCAATAGGAATCCTGATGAGTGGATGGGAGATGGTAGATTTATCCTGGGTATCACTGTCATGTCACAGGTAGACAGAGGCACAGTATACTAACCATGACATATGTCATGGCAAACTCCACTTACAATGTGTGTTGAAGGACAAACACACTCTCCAACTAGCATTAGACATGGACTAGGGCACATCGCTAGTGTTTGCAAATGTACACCTATGTTGTGGAATACACTACCAATGTTGGACAAGCCTGGTTTAAGTAGTTCATATCTGAACAGAATGCAACATGGTCAGATGTACACAACTGGCCCCTAACCAGGCTGTTGTGCCCACTATCGAAATGTAAAGCAGTGATAGCAGTAAAGCCCAGGATACTGTCCACCACAGTCAAAGTACTACCAGTACACTATACAGTACTACAGTGTTAGGTCAGTGTGAAAGGATGTTGACAACTGTATGCAAAGTATCCCATGCAAACACTGCAGGCACAGTATAATCCTGTTGTGTTCACACACAAAGCAGTTGTACAGTAACTACACAACATGACACACAACACACAACCATAAACGGGTGATAGTTGTTGAAGTTCACACTCATCCACAAATGTGGTGGGCTGCAGAGTCCAACATATGGAATGCTCACACTGGGCATGCTCACACACTTTGACAACATGCCATGGGAAGGCTGAACTGGGCATGCTCACACACTTAGGCCAAATCTCGGTTTAGCAGTTGGACACACATATCTGGTATTGTTATGTGTTATTCCAGGAACCAAACACATTACAGCAGTCTGCCCAGTGCACACAGTTAAATGACTACAGAGACATACGTGATATAGTGGATCCCTCCCATATGCAAACATCTTCCACAGATGCACAAGTTGTTCATACAAACAGGGAATGCTATGGCAATAAAGATGTGCAAACAGTCTATCAGCAACAAATAATGTGCATTTGACAATTAAACATATGGGTGTAGAGGTCAACACTAGGCTGTTTGCCCTAGGGAATAACAGCTTAGCCATAGTGTGCTTGGTGTCTGCCTCCCCACAGGATGCACATTCCCCTTTCTAAACACAGATGATGTCAGCACCCTATAAGTACAGCAGGAGAAAAGAAACTTCCCAGTAATCCGAATAGCGTTCTCCGCTAATGCGTCTGTCTCAAGTGTCATAACATAGTTAGGTAGGGGTTTCAAATGCTCAGTGTGTGTGTGAGTGGGGTTGGTGTGTGTGTAAGTCTGTGGGAGAGACATGTCCCTTTTGGCAACTAGGAAAACACACTACAGGATGCACATTCCCTTTCTAAACACCGATGATGTCAGCACCCTATAAGTACATCAGGAGAAAAGAAACCTCCCAGTAATGCGAATAGCGCGCTCCGCTAATGCGTCCGTCTCAAGTGTCATAACATAGTTAGGTAGGGGTTTGAATCCTGTGAATGGCAAGTGTGTGTGTTTGTCTGAGGGGGTTTTGTGTGTGTGAGGGAAATGTCCCTTTTGGCAAATAGGAAAACACACTACAGGATGCACATTCCCTTTCTAAACACCGATGATGTCAGCACCCTATAAGTACAGCAGGAGAAGAGAAACCTCCCAGTAATGTGAATAGCATGCTCTGCTAATGCGTCCGTCTCAAGTGTCATAACATAGTTAGGTAGGGGTTTGAATCCTGTGAATGCAAGTGTGTGTGTTTGTCTGAGGGGGGTTTGTGTGTGTGAGGGAAATGTCCCGTTTGGTAACTAGGCAAACACACTACAGGACGCACATTCCCTTTTCTAAACACTGATGATGTCAGCACTCTATAAGTACAGCAGGAGTAGGGAAAACTCCTAGTAATGCAAATAGTGTGCTCTGCTAATGCATCTCTCTCAAGTGTCATAACATAGTCCGATAGGGGTTTGAATCCTGCAATTAGCAAGTGTGTGTTTTTGGCTGAGGGGGGTTAATGTGTGTGAGGGAAATGTCCCTTTTGGCAACTAGGTGAACAGACTGCAGGATGCTCATTCCCTTTTCTAAACACTGATGATGTCAGCACTCTATAAGTATAGCAGGAGAAGGGAAAACTCCCAGTAATGCAAATAGCGTGCTCTGCTAATGCATCCGTCTCAAGTGTCATAACATAGTCAGATAGGGGTTTGAATCCTGCGAATGGCGTGTGTGTTTGTCTGAGGGGGGGTTTGTGTGTGTGAGGGTAATGTCCCTTTTGGAAACTAGGAAAACACACTACAGGATGCACATTCCCTTTTCTAAACACTGATGATGTCAGCACTCTATAAGTACAGCAGGGGAAGGAAAAGCTCCCAATAATGCAAATAGAATGTTCTGCTAATGCATCCGTCTCAAGTATCATAACATAGTCAAATAGGGGTTTGAATCCTGCAATTGGCAAGTGTATGTTTTTGGCTGAGGGGGGTTAATGTGTGTGAGGGAAATGTCCCTTTTGGCAACTAGGTGAACAGACTACAGGATGCTCATTCCCTTTTCTAAACACTGATGATGTCAGCACTCTATAAGTACAGCAGGAGAAGCGAAAACTCCCAATAATGCGAATAGTGCGCTCTGCTAATGCGTCTGTCTCAAGTGTCATAACATAGTTAGGTAGGGGTTTGAATCCTGTAAATGACAAGTGTGTATGTCTGTCTGAGGGGGGTTAGTGTGTGTGAAGGTAATGTCCATTTTGGCAACTAGGTGAACAGACTACAGGATGCTCATTCCCTTTTCTAAACACTGATGATGTCAGCACTCTATAAGTAAAGCAGGAGAAGCAAAAACTCCCAGTAATGCGAATAGTGCGCTCTGCTAATGCGTCTGTCTCAAGTGTCATAACATAGTTAGGTAGGGGTTTGAATCCTGTAATTAGCAAGTGTGTGTTTTTGGCTGAGGGGGGTTAGTGTGTGTGAGGACAATGTCCCTTTTGGCAACTAGGTGAACAGACTACAGAATGCACATTCCCCTTTCTAAACACTGTTCAGCAGAAGGCCATGGCTCTGGCACAAGTTGTCTGTTGCTATGATGCCCCTTTGGAAGATGCTTGTGTCAGCTGGAGAGTCGATTATGGTGGCCAGTTTGCAGTCATCTGCATATTTGGACAGCCACAGTCCATCCGTGTTGGCCTGTACCTCCAATAAATATATACCAAACATGAGGGTCCCAGGACTGAGCCTTGTGGGACACAACCCGTAACTGTTGTGGGGTCTGGCATGGCTCCAGCAATTCTAACCATGTGGGTTCTGTCCGTGAGCCACTGTGCAATCCATCTAGTGACATAGGGGCTTATATTTAAGCTGGTGAGCTTCTCTAGAATGCCCAAGTGGAGTATTGTTTTGAAGGCTTTTGCAAGGTCCAGGTAGGCTGTGTGAACCACCTTCCCCTCGTCAATGGCCTTGGTGACTGTTTCAAAGAAATCAACCGGGTTAAACCCGGTAGTGCTGGTGTGCTCTCAGTAGCCCTGAACCAGGCATCTGTTACTGCACAGATATCGATGTTTTCCATGCCAAGGAGTGTTTTGGGTGCATGCATCTGGAGGTTTAGACTTCTGGCGTTGGGTAGCATTGCTCTTAGTTTCTTATCCCTTGTGATACCTATGAAGGTGAGTTTGTCATTTGAGCCCTGCCTAACATAGGCACTATGGGGTAGCAAGAGCCTTTGCCAATATCTGAAAGCCCAGGGGTGACAGGTGCAGGCTGTCCCTAGCAAAGCAGGTAGTTCAACAGAAGATGAATGTGTGAAGGTGTAGTGCCTGTGATTAGTTAGCAGTAGCATATATGACTGCTCACGTGGACACATGCCAGGTAGGTCATATGCACTGTGTCACAGGCAATGTACATGTGAACAGGACAAACAGTGACATCCTGTCAAGTGGGACATGGACATACATATAGTAGGCTATGCAGATGGCACTAGGAGTCCACAGAAGCTCTATAACTATGCATTGCAGGTGTGATCAGTATTCCAGGGTAATTGCAAGCAAACATGCATGCAAACAAAGCTACAGTAAACAGGGCTGCATGTAGTCCATTGTACAACAAACAAGCTGTACCAGTTCCAGTAGGTAACACTGCAAATATGCAGGCACTATGCACATGTACATGGAAATACACGGGTCAGATGGCTAGGGTCCAGTCTCAGTGCACACAAGTGTACAGACCATGTACTGTCAGGATGTACAATAACTGGATAGAAGCCCATGTGCTCATACCTGCAGTAATACACATGTCAAATAACAGACACTGAGCCTTCACTCAGTGGTTCCATACTTAGTAGGATGTATGCTCCCTGGCCTGCCACCACAGTATCCCTGACATATATGGGGACTCTCCCTCCTGTGACAGTTAGTTATGTGTGTTGGGGCTGTCTAGCATGGTATGAGATGTGAGCATGCAGTGCTAGGGTGCTCCTGTGTGTCCTGTACCAGTCGTGTAGTACTGCACACATATCAACATCCTCAAACATCTGCAATGCAGAGTCTAGTGTGGGCAACATGCCACTTGCAATTTACATGTCCATCATTGTGTATTACTACATTCATTACCCTATCCCCTGTGCTACCTATGTATGTAGCCTTCTGTTGACATCATTACCACCAGTATGCCAACATGTGCAGATGATACACTATGGTACTTACCATGGGTGTAGACAACAGGACATGACAATCACACACTTACTGCATCAGGCATGCTGTGATATACCCACAATTAATTCAGCATACAGTACTGTTAACAACATGATACTATTACTACACATCTATGTGGTCACCCTGTGCATCAGCAAAATGTTAACCTGTACCTGCACAGCTGTTACAGATTGCAGGAAGTGGCACAGTTTCATCATATGCACAGGGTGTGAACCTGATATGCCTGAGTCAGCCACCCATACCACCAATTGACATGTATGTGTATGCGTGTTGGTGAGGGACAGCAGTAGAAGGTGGGGCAATGTTGATGCAGTGTGTGCATGTATGCGGTAGCCCTAGGTGTTGTCAATTTGCATGTGTGTATGGATGCACACAGTTCCACCTCATGGCTGCCATATACTGGTGTTTGTGGACAGCCACAGACTGTACCTGCCAGGTCATACAGATCAGTGTCTCTGGCCACGGACACGGTACCTGTGCCTTGCAGGGGTGCTACGGACCGTATCCGGTACCAACCCAGACTGGGTACTGTCATCAGAAGCAGGTGTTCGTTGACTGGACACAGATCCCTGTCGGGCCTGGCCAGAGCCACGTGCACGTGGTCTCCTGGGGCGGTCTGATGACAGCACAGACCCAGCATTGCTGGGGCTGCTGCTGGCACTACGGGGGCGGCCACGGCCCTGTTGTCATCCGCGACGACTGCCAGCTGCTGCTGTTGCTGGCATACGGCCACGTCGATGCCTCAACCGCCCACCATCGCCCTGGCTCATGGACATGTAGTTGTGGAACCGGTCTAATATGTCCCCACAACGTCTGTCTATGACATCGGTGAAATCACCGATGGCAGCCGCAAAGTCATGCATACTGTCAGTCATGGCTGTGCGACATGCTGCCAGCTCCCTCAGACCCTGTCTGGTGTACCGTTCATACGTGACTGTGCCTGCATGACAGTCCGAAACATAGCTGAGGTTGTAAGACCTCTGTGGGCACGTCTGACAGGGGCAGTACGCCCATGGATGCTCCCACGAGAACCCCTGGACATCTGTCTGTGTGGTACCATCTCTGGGCCATGCCCATGGCTGCTGTGTGGGGAGGCATGTGCCACAGATACCACATTACCCTGGTCAATGCCCACTGTATGCTGTCCATCACCTAGGGACAGTGGTGACAAAGGGTGTATTGGCAGGATAACTGTGCACATTGATGGGGTCGACAGCTGTGTACTGTCAATCGGCTGACCAATGGCGGACCCTGGCATACCTTCCTGTGCCATTACACAGATGTCATCATTATCAGTACCCACGGCACCTGACTCAGGTTCCCTGCTACATGACACCAGAGCAGCAACAGAACCTGTGGGAAGGAAACAGGAAACACAGTTTACAATGTCTACACATTACCAGCGATGCACACATGCACAGGTGCACACATGCACAGGTGCGCACATGCACACATGCACACATGCACACATGCACAGGTGCACAGGTGCACACATGCACACATGCACAGGTGCACACATGCACACATGCACAGGTGCACACATGCACACATGCACACATGCACAGGTGCACACATGCACACATGCACACATGCACAGGTGCACACATGCACAGGTGAACACATGCACACATGCACAGGTGCACACATGCACACATGCACACATGCACAGGTGCACACATGCACACATGCACACATGCACAGGTGCACACATGCACACATGCACGTGCACACATGCACACATGCACACATGCACACGTGCACACATGCACACATGCACACATGCACACAGTTTCACACAATTGTACAGTACTCAGTATGCGTGATATCAACACACAGACACAGACACACCTACATGCATACAAAGAGCACTACTAAGTGAGCCAAATAGTACTATTACTATCAACACTATTACAGGAATTGTTAATACACACTCACCAGCATGGATAGGCTGCATTGCTGTTATACCAGAGGGTCCTGCAGACGTGAAGAAACTAATGTCAGTGGGCACAACTGTGCCATTGTTACTGAGTATGATACAGGTCAGGAGTACAACAGTCGCTTTCACAGGTCAGCAGCTAATATTGAGGATATCACACTTGCACATTAAATACTATGGTGACAGCTACAAACCAAGGACACACCTCACACATGCATTAACTACCAGTGTACACAACAGTCAACTATACATATGGCATATTACCTGCACGTTCACTGTCTTGCTGCTGTGTGGCTCCAGCCTCCATCATAATGCATGTCTGCTGCTGTTGTTGTTGCTGGCGGACTGGAGCCACTACACTCATGAGTAGTCCCTCCAGTCTGGTGAGTGGGGGATGTGTAGCCACCCCACCACCTGTGGCGACCTGTTGCTTGTGGATATCTGATGCACGCTGACGGACATGTCTGATTAAATCACTGCAGTGATGTCGTACCTGCTCATATGTCCTATTATGCGTGCCTATGTCATTTACCCGACGGACAAAGTCCTGCCACAGTGCAGCCCTCTCCTGCTGATTCTGGCTGGTGCGGGAAAAGAGTATTGCATAATCCCACACCAGGCTCTGGTGTATCTCCTCATCCTCAGCTGTGGAGTAGGTGGGATTCCGCGGGTGGGCCATGTACCTGAGAAAGAAAATAACCTGGTATCAGCAATATATGTCAGCAGAATTTGGCACACATACTACACATGCTACTCGACTGTTATGATACAACATATCTCACATATGTAGCATCTGTCTGTCTATTGGTGGATACACATGTAGATGGCCAGGTATCAGTGCTCGGCCAGCAACTGTGCAACAGTACCTGGCAGACTCCATACAACATACTACCAAACCCCAGCAGTCAGAACACTGATTCAGGTCAAGAGCACCTCCTCACTCTGGGGGGCTGTATCTAGGTACTGTATGGCCTACATCGGCAACTACTGTGAGCTGACCACACACTGATTGCCCTGGATATACATATCCCACCTCCACCACCAGCACAAACGACTATAGTGCATAACATTACAGATACAAACTTTACACTTTGTAACAGTGATATGGTATCCTTTCAGCCCACTGGGCCAGTGGCAGATACAACCCACAATGCTGACCCCTACACAATTGCTTTCTACAGACATCTCCGAGAATGCATGGATCATGCAATCCCATATATGACCAAGACACTCTCCACAAAGGGACAGCATCCTGTCTGGTGGACCTCAGCCATAGACAGATTGTATTACAGAAGATGGAAGCTACTGCAAGACAGTATCCCTGGAATCCCTGTGGCACTGGTGAGTTCATGAGCCAACCGGTCCCACGCCTCAGCCCTGTATGCTCCCCAGAGGACCTGGCCCTGCATGAGTTGGGCCTCATGATTGTGGACTAGGAGCCAGGCCATGTACCTGGACTCCTCAACACCCCACCTCTGTGCTCGAAAGCGACTACCCTCTCCTACTCCTGACATTCTGCCTGCAGGTCTGTTCTACAATCGTTTATGCTGTGTATTCCCACCTATGGGGCTTATATAGTCCGTTTTTCCCTCACATATCTGTGATTGGCCATTTTGGAATTGTATCAACTTCAGTAAACCTGCATTGTCATGCTGTAGTTTGTATTCATTCCTATATATTAGCTATTATTCCATTTCTAGGTACTGCTGTCATGGCTTAGTGGTTCTGTACCTTGACTATGGTGTATAGTATCCTGGGTTCGAACCTGGCCACTGCTTTTTATTTTTCATGACTGTCTAGACATGCTGAGGGGTGTGTCTGTGTAAAGGCAGTTTTGATACGGCTTGCTCAACGTTGCCCGTCGGTTAGCTTGTTTGCGCGGTGCGCAGCTCCGCGCAAACGGGGTACACTGCTTTAAGCCTCATTTGGCTATCGGCACGCATATTACACTCAGCTCAGCTAGGAGCACATAGATTCAACATGTTAAACGACTGCTCAGCTACGGGCATGCATTTTGCACCAGTTAAACCACTGCTCATCTACGGGCACATGCACTCACTCTGTTAAACTGTAGCTCAGCTATGAGCACATCTGGCATTTTTTCTTCTTTTGGTACCTCACATGTCTTCAATATAAATGGGCTATTTCATTATATTTTACATGAATTGTGGTTTTATGTGTACATATTTGTCAGGGACTTGTTTCCTGCTTATTTTGCAAAAAAACGAGCGCACTCACGGTTAAACATCTTTACAATTTAAAAAAAATATATAACATGTTCATTTATATTTCTTTTATGTTTATAGTCTGTAGGGGCATGTGTTGTGTTGTGTTTATTCACATTTCCGTGGACTCTGTTGTGGATGTCTACTTTGGGCACTTTTACACTTCTGGGGCGTGTCCGCTTGCAGGGCTTGGCCTACGGACACGCCCCCTACTGTCTTACACGGACCGTGTTAGACTTAGGTGTGATTCAGCATGCTTTCATGAATATGCAAAGCATGCTGACATCACTCTGTTTAACTGCAGCCTCCGTGTAAGAGTTATAACTCTTACACGGAGGCTTCGTGAATCCTGGGGTATGTCATATTATATGGCCTCAAATTCCATTCCATTCTAAGACAAGGACAAAGAGACTGGAAAGTTAAATCATATCATTATGGTAGCTAAAATTATGGCAATTTTGGGGCAATAGATATTAAATTATAATATAAAACATTTAAACATCTAGCTCTAGGGATGAACCCTGACTTTAGCCTAGTCATATTTCTCAACCTCTTAAAACAAGAAATCTGGACAAAGCCATAATTAATGGGGAGACAAAGGCCCAAAATAGGGACAATTTTTAAATATCACTCTTACAAACTTAGAAAGTTGAGAGAATAACATGTTTTCCTTTAGCATGGATTTTTTGAAGGGTATGAAGTGTCTGTCATTATTTTTCTGTCTTCAGTCTTTAATGATTTGCCAATTATTTGCTAGAAAACCAATTTTTTATGAACAATGGACCAAAAATATGAGGCAAAAATCTGTACAGTTGAGAGGTATGGACCTAGTTAACCCAATTTCAGTTAGCAGCTTGGGTAATGGAAGAGCCAGATGAGGAGAAGGGGGTGAGTGACACCTGCAGACTTAGCCATCCTGAAGGAAGGAGGAGGCTTGGTCTCACTACTTGGCTAATTTTATATGGAGCACAAAGTGTTGCAACTCTGCAGTATGGTCCTTCCAGCATATAGCTGCTTTTGTGAAAGTACAATGGGTGAGGAAAGCAAACAAACAAAGGCACTCTTCCTATAACAGGTAGCACATTGGGAGCTTGAAAGAACCACTGCAGGGAGGGGGGAGCTCTAAGGAGATGGGTAGGCTATAAATATATATATATATATATATATATATATATATATATATATATATATATATATATATATATATATATATATATATATATATACATATATATATATATATATATATATATATATATATATATATGTATATATATATATATATATATATATATATATATATATATATGTGTGTGTGTGTGTGTGTGTGTAATGGGGGTCCCTGCAAAAAACAAGTGTTTTGTGATTTGCATGCTCCAAATTTATGTCTTGCATATGTGTTGCAATGCTAGCATTTTGAGCTTTGATTATTTTTTGATGATATCCCATTATATAGATATATTCAGTTTTAAGGTGGGGCTTCCCTTTAACTTGAAATTAATACTGTTGTAACAAATGTCATGAGAGTTTACTTTAAAATGGAAACAAGAAGACCCCGGTTTGATATTATAATATTTAATATATTACTGAACATTTTATGGTTCTTGACCTTTTGCTCAGGATTATTTTAATTGCAAAGATGATTCACATTTAGCCTCACCTGCTGCATGGCAGGTTACCTGGTCAGTATCTGGCTAACTGAAATCTCCTGTTTGTATGGTGTTAACCTTGATCTTTAAATCCTGATGTCTTGTTAAGAAAGAGTTTGCGTTCAAGTCAATGACATATATGGAGTCTCGTAGCATCCTATGGTATTGTTTTTAGAATTATGTATTAAGATTATTATGTGTATTCTAGCCCTGCAAGAATTTCTTAGGGTCTCACATTTATGAGGTCACTAACAAATATTTAGAAAATGCCATCTGCTCTTTTACATAGAGGGATGAAGCCCTTACTTAAAGCTGGATGACCCAAGATCAGTTAGCTAGGAACGAAGATAACTCTGGTATTTGTAGTAATACATTTTGTATCTTTAAAACAAGCTTCCGTAACAATGCACATTTCAGTCTGCTGTAAGAAGAGAAAGGCTGAAGGTTATCTACTTTGTTATTACTTGCTGCATTTAATAATGCTGCTGTTATTGTCATCCCTGCTACTGGTTTTGTCAAATTAATTCAATGTGTCTGAGAATGCCTAAAAAGACACTGTAGAGGTAGAACATTTCCTGTTTAACATATGCACTCTCCAGGGACAAACATGCACCCTAAGTATGCAAAACAATTTGGGAAGTCACACACCTCCTTGCACACCAAAAGATATTGAATTTCATATTTGATTTTATGTGCCTTTTGATTAACAACCAAAACTTTATTTTGAAAGAATGTTCACTACATTCAGTATGTGAGTAACTATTTTTTTGATACTTGAGTAAAGATTTGAAAACCCCATTTTATCCTATTGCATGTCCACAATGGCTAAACACTTCAAATTTCCAACCAATGCAAATGAACAATGACTACATCCAACTTACCATGAAGTGTTTTTTGTTTTTTTATAATGCACCTGATGTGGCTGCCCATAGAAAGGCTACAGCTAAAATAACCTATGAATTCCTGCGAGGTATGTGTCCATGCTTCTTACTATACTCCTGGTATTGCTGGAATGCAGAGCTTGTCACATTGGTCTGCATACCTGGCTTCTGTGTGTCCTACACCCCAATTTTATTTTAACATATAGTCTCCTTTTGCCCTGTCATGATGACTTTATAAATACTTTTCCCACGAGCAGGATAAGGTCTGTCTAATGCAGTGTGTAGGAGGACGGGTGGGTGTTATACCTGTCTAATACAGTGTGTAGTAGGACGAGTGGGGGTTATACATGTCTAATGCAGTGTGTAGGAGGACTGGGCTAGGACTATACCTGTCTAATGCAGTGTGCAGGAGGAAGGGTGGGGGTTATACTTGAGCCCTTTGTCTGAGGATTTTGCAGATGCTCAGCATGTATAAGTGTTGAGGTGTGTACATACCTACCAGCCTGAGGTATTATGGGAAGTTTAGCCACAGTTTATGTTGGGCACTTGCATCTATTACAGATTCTGATTGTATATCAAATAATAAAATACTTTATTGGAGTATTTTGCACTTAATGCATCTTATGAGATACCTGACAATTTCTAGGTCTTCAGTTTTGAGGTTGTATAACTCCTGCAAATCTACAACCCAGAGTAGCTAGGTTGTACTGTACTCTAATAATAAAAGTCATTATAGTAAGGTAAACCATGCCTCTCAACTTCATTCAGTCAATCAATCAATCAAAATGCAATTCTGGCAAGACATGAAGCAAATGCTGGACATGATAGAGATACATCTTACTGCAGTGCAGGTAAAGACCATTCATTAGCACCTTTCCATGTTTATATTAATTATCATGGAAATGTTATACCTCCCAAATTGCAATGTTAACACTATTGTACAGGTTGCTAAAAAATGCAACTGCAGTGTCAGTGGAAACAACCTGACCAAAATGCTTTCTGAAAGCTTTATGATCATGGAATAGTTGTGCCACTCACCTAGGTGCAGTAAATCTACATGACATATATACTTTCAAGGGATGAAAGACCATTTTTATATACATAAAGAAAGCTTTCTCCTGCTAAGAAAAATATTTCAAAATCAAAAGAGAAGCTCTCACTTTGATTTTTTGATTAAAGAAATTCCATCAGTACATCTGCTGTAAAAAAATTAAGTTAGTTTCTAACAACAAGCCTTTATTAATGCTTTTTCATTTGCATAAGTGCTTACCTCTAATAGATGCAGCAAGAATACAGACATGGTCAGAACTGATCAGTTGTATGTCCTTTCACAGGTATTAGAAGGATAACTGAAGTTTACTAGTACTTGTTTACATGTGTTTTGTGGATATGGAAACATACCTCTCAGCCTGCAGACATTGAAAATAGGAACAAAGGCCACTGAAAAATAACATCCAGTTAAAATATGGGCATCTAATTAGCATAAAATTGGAATACCAAATAACAGATATTTCTTCCCTTCTCCAGTAGGAATGTGGGATACTACTCAGAAACATATTTTTAAAAAACAGAGAGTGACAAAAATGATGGAAAATATAAGCACATTATCAAAGAGACTGTGTAAAACACATAGACATTAATGGACTCTATTGCCCAATTCGACCACACAAGGTCATTTTTTTGCTTCAAAAAAAAAGGAAGTTGTAAGATGTGTGTCCTCTTTCTTTAAATTATTATTGCCACTAGAGTGTGGGTCATGTGGTGTAGTTTTCTGTGTATGAGACAGCTTAAAAAATTACATGTAATATAGGGGATTCAGAAAACTTCTGTGAAGGGTTAAACCAGGCCTGAAAATAGAAATGTTCCTCCAAAACAGGGACAGTTGAGAGTTCTGTTTGGAGAAGACATGATGATATACATTGGAATATATTTTGGGAAATGTTTGCTATCTGAGCCACCATTATGTGCCATTCTGTCTCTAAATTTTTCCAGAGAGAAAGCTGTGCCCAAATTTTTGTGCCATGCTAAATAAATTCAAGGTGGACATAGGGCACCATCTAGAGTATAAATTGTTTCCCTTTGATTTTATGATTTTCATAAACAGGATGTCAAGGCACAGTTAAAATCTGGAGAGGATCCTGCTTGGAGACATAAAGGTGACACTTTTTTGTCTGCAGTTTTCCTTTTATGCCCACGTGACTGTGATCTGCAACGTGCATTGGAGTTATTTTCTTGCTACATGTGAAACAGCTGGAATGAATATCTATATTTCCAAATCAGAACAATAGTAAAATACTCAATCTAGATAAGGAGATTCATTAGTAGTCATTATGCATATGGTCCAGGAGACTGTTGACAATTCTATCATAATTTCTCAGTCGCCCCACTGTCTCGTCAAGTGACTTGCTCAGAGTCACACAGTGGGCAGATGGAAACTGAGAGAATCAAGACCTTAGCTACAGGAAACAGCTCATTAACAGCTCCTAACCTTAATCCTCTGTGCTAATGGCCAGACTGCCCCCTTGTGACCTCAGGTGATGGAGTTTAAGAACAGGAGGGCTTTGATTATGAGGGATGGTAGAGAGCATTGTGCAGACTGATGTAGAAAGAGCAGTACTGCAGGCACTGTACTGGACATGATGTTGAAGCAAGAACTGAGTCATGGAATGAAATGGTCAGTTTACTGGACAGTCTATATCCCCATCCTCAAGTAACACATGATTATGAGGTTTCAACAACAATTTAAATACACATGGCAGAAATGAGGTTCACCAGGCTCACTCCCTGTTACAGAGTGAAAAGCCTATCAATCCAGGAAGGACGTCAGAGTACAGCCACTGCTAGTCTGTGTTGAGAGGTGTCAGATGTTGTATCACCTTGTGAGAATGCTACCTTGGTCCCCTCTTACAGGAGATGTTTCAGGCCCAACTCAGTGGGATGTGGACATGGAGCAAACTTAGAACAGTCTTGAAATATTATACCTCTCAACTTCCCTGGAAACATCTAGGGTTCCCATAGGATACGCTAAGGGCAGTTGGTGGTTATAAGGAACTCTGGTCTACTCAGATCAGCTTGTGACCATCATAATCCTCAATAGGGCAAGTGGTTTAGAAAATGCTGCTGCTGCTGCTGATGATGATGATGATAATGTCTCCTAAGGGGTGAAGCAAAATGATGTTTTATAAGGAGAGTCACAGTGATTTATGTTGTTGTAGTAATGCCTTCACTGCAAGCAATTATAATTTCTGACCTTAGTTAAGTATATCAAACATTCAACCACAGTGACAATATATCATACTGGCTTAAATGGTGATGTTAGTGTGTCATCATGAGTCAACCTCCTCACAGTTTTTTTTTTTTTTTTGGGCCCTTGAATCAGCTTCCCAGGTGTAATTCTCTGTCCCCTTGTCTACACCTGAATGCATTTAGTTTCTATATCCCACCATAACACCCAGTTAGTATGTGGACGTAAATCATGGTTGTGTGTGGCAGACATCTTTGCACATTTCTTGAAATATGTGTTCTTAGAAAGCCAGAAAGACTTATCTTGGATGGGAGCACTATACAAGTCCAACATACAGAAAATATATCAGTACACTGTAAGTACATTATAATCAATGACTTCCCTCACTGTTAGCTGTTTAGGGAAATATATCACTCATGCTGTATCTATTTCAGTCTTATCAGTTTTTCTATGTGCTTTTTTATATTTTTTTCCAATTGCCTGATAAACATCAGTCTTCTTGCAATCCATCAGACTATGTGCTCCCTTGTGGGGCAAGACCTGATTATGGGAAGGTGTTTTCTGCATTGTCATCAGCATTTATTCTTTCCCCCTTTGCCCTAAGCCCTCACTGGTGGCTGGTATGTACACTTGCTGAAACAGCAGCCTGAATTGACTTCCCCTTTTTATTTATTTATTTATTTATTTTACATTTGTTAACCAGGATTGTCTGACTGAGCAAAAGCCCCTTTTCAGCAAAGGCCCGGGGAGAAAAGCTCCAAAACATAGCTACAAAAAATATAACCATTACAAACACAGTTAACATTAGAATCATTCATTAAAAAAAAAAAAAAAAAAAAAAAAACTTGTAGAACAGTTATCATATATATGCTGTTAAAATTATCTATAAAAATGTTATGAAGACTACTGCAACAGAAGGAAAGGAGATAGTGTTAGGTAAAAAATGATGAAGTAGACAAGTTTAAGTTGCAAATGACCCACCAGGAAGGGAATGGAACAAGCTTACATCAGTTGCTTAGTCCCACCCTCTCTCACCTTTATCATTAAGCACCTGTTCTGTTAACCAGTCTCTGCAAATCTGGATTAAAGTCAGGTTTTCATCTCTGTATGCCTCTGAGCTCGGCAATTTTTTTTAAATCTTTAGTTTCTAATTTATTTAGGACCATTTATGGATGGATTTAGGGTAACGTTCAAACTGAGTCTCCCACAGGATGTGAAGTAGCGAGCCCCAAATCAGACTTTTCACTAGGATTGTACACACTCCTATCTAATATATACCCACAGTACAGATACAGAGTAAGTAATAAATATTAGAAATATTTCAAAATGTCATTGCTTGAAATCTGTTAAATAGCATATTGGTTCTTAAATAAAAGTGCAAAATATACTACAGGCATCAGATAGGATATTCATTTTCTCCCTAAAGGCATGGCTCCTGCAAAAAACACTTTTAACAGGTTGTAGCATCCCAGTGTTTGTCAGTCAACAGTAAGACCTCCAGTCATTCAGGACAAGTCTTGCTGTCGGTCAGAAAAGTCACTTCCAAACTTGTGTGAAATCGAATGCAGGAAACACGACTTTATGATCCCAAAAATAAATAGCAGCATTATATTATGGTGGAGCATGCAGTGGATCAATCAGGGGCAGAGTCTACAAACAATGACTTGTCAGGCCTGGGATCTCAAATCTGAAATTGGCACAGCAAGGATATTGTTTATAGGCAGTCCTGTTTTTAATAAATTTTGTCACTAAATGGTAACATTTTATAAAATGTTACATCTGTTATCACTAATGCATCAGAACTTGCTTTCCTCGAGTTTCTTCCTAGGCATCAGTGTTTAAATTCAGTTGATGAAAGGTTGCCTAGAATGAAATTCCTTTTCTAGACAGATTATGTTCTTGCATTGTATTCTTATCCTTCTTAATTGCAGCTGTAACAGAAACATGCAACTATTTGTTTCAGGCTGCAGATGTATCTGTTCTCTTATGTCTTTCTTTTGCTATTTCTTAGTTTTGGCAGAACTGACCATCACAGGAAACTATTATAATCAGTAGAACATGCCAAACTTGGAGCTAAAGCCCCTAGGCAATCATTTCCCAGATTCATTCTTGTAAACTTAGTGACCCGAATGCACAGATGTGTGCATCCATTGCATCTGTAAACTCAGTTGTATTAATACAGATGTAGGGAATCATTAAGGACAGAGCGTAACTCTTACGGGTTCAGATATAATATACTTCAAAGAGAACTACTTCTGTGCATGTTTGCAATCTGCGTTATCTGTGGTTCCCTCATGTATTACGCTAACTAGGATGCCATCTTAAAATTCAGATTGAGGCTTTTGTGGTTTGCCATACCAAATGTTTAACAGACATAAATTGCTACCACTTAAGCTAGCAGTTTAAGCATAAATTGTTTTCAGTTTATCACACTAATGGTCACAAGAAACATATGGATCACTGTACTATTTTCTGTTCATTTACCATTAGCCTTTTATGACCTTTGTCTCCAGGCTATAATACAGCATTTTCTTTTACTGCAACATGAGACAGCAGTTATTTGTTCGAAATTTGCTTTAACCAACTTATAGAGGTGGGGTACAACATTATCCAATAGACCACTCTACATTTATATTCCTTGTGGTGTGAACTTTCTTCTTTAAGTTTTCTGAATGTCGTTACATGACCTTTTGTTGTTTACTGTATAGCACAGGCTTGACAATTTTTACATTTCCATAGTCCCAAAAGGCCTATTATTGCCTTCACCAACTAAATGCATTCTATTCTCCACATCTGTAATTGAAAAATTATATTCTAAGCCCTTTCAGAATTTTACCTCGTTGCTCGTATGGCCCTTATCTTAGCACTCTATATTAGATTTAAGGTTTCCCTATTTTGCTCTTGTTTTGGAGACTAGAACTAAATGAAGGTTTCATTCACCAAAGAAATGGAATGTAATAAAAAATAATGATATAGTTTGGAGGGTACAGAAAAATAAATTTAAAATCTATGAATTTTAAGAAGTTTAAACATGAAAATGAGGGGAAAATTAGTTCTGCCAAAACTGACTGAGAGAGAAGGGAAGGTACTGAGGCTTGTTAAAACACACACTGAAAAGACAAGAGACAATATTTTTCACCCTACTAATTTAGAAGCAAAGCTTATTGGATACAGCACATTTTAAAGGAATCTAAGGTGGGCTAGGGAAGAGACAGGAAGAATATTTATAATGGACATTCATTTTCAGTCTTCGTTTTGTACAGAGACAAACATAACTCTGCTGGACTTTAGAAGTATTGCAGGCTGCATCTTAGAAGGCTTCCTGCAGCTCATTGATGGCAAGTTAGATGAAGGGTCAACTCATCAAGCACAGCTTGGGAAAGTAAAACTCCCCATCACTGTTTTCTCTGGAAAATTACTGCTGCTGTAGTTTGTATGTGTGAGCTGGCACAGATTCCTTTCTCCTGGAAGATTGATCCCATCATTATATTTGAGGGACTGTGGAGTTAGCATACATAACTTTGGGGGTGTGCAGGACTGGCATGAGGGAAGGGGGGTCAACTGCTTACTTTTAATTTTTAATTTGGTTGATTTCCTGATTAGATTTGCTTGTTGGGTTGATTCCTCAAGGAGTTGTAACTTGGGTCATAACAGAACCACCGTAGGACCCATAAGGAAGTACAGCATGAACTGCAAGCCCTTCTGAGATCCATTCTAAATAAATCTGTAAATGTCAGATTACCTTCAGAAAATGAGGAGGACGAAGTTTAATTGTACAACAGCAATAATAAACAGGAAGCAAAAGACTACATACCAGTAGTTTGAAAGAATATGAAAGAATATTTTAAAGAAACAAAACCGAACCACCCTAAGAAAAATCATGGGCCAGCTTCAGAAAAAGGCTGTAAAGTCATCTGGTTTAATTTTTTGGCTGCATGTCAAGGACAGTTGCAGAAGGGATGGCAGGAGGCTGAACAGTAAGAGTTACCTTAACTTTAGCAACGCTACTGATATATTGCCGCTCAGGATGTCTGTCATCTGTAGAGCAGCCTGGCATTAAGGTATAAAGTGGTGTACTGAACTGCAGTCAATGAAATGTAAGTTGAAGGGTCTGAAGACAAAGTGTGTCTCTACAGTTAACCCAGTCCAAAGACAGATAAGTGGTCACCACTGTGCCTCAGGAATCAGTTCTTGACCAGCCCTTATTAATGCTTTCATGGCAGGTGGGTTGGAAGGCAAGGTTAACTTATTTGCACATGATACAAAACTCTACAGTAGGACTACAATTTACAAAGGAATGGAAAAGATGTGGAAAATTTGGATAGATGGCTGCAAACTAGGCAAATATATTGTAATAAAAAGGCATGCTTAAAACTAAATCATGAATATGAGCTGCAAAATATGTGAAGTAAAATATGTGCTAGGCTAAATGGATGACAGTATTTAATGAGGAGAATGACTTGAAATCGTATGATGTCAGAGATGGGATACTAGGTAGACAGCAAAAAAGGGTATTTAGTGTGTAGGCCAATATGACAATTTAGAATTGGCAATTATTGAAAGACAAATCAGATATTAAGGAAGGTAGGAAGTAATTCCACTGTAGAAGACACTGTTACAACCTCTCATTAAATATGGTGCACAGTTCTGGAGAATGCTTATTCAAAAGGGTATAGATAACAGGAGGCAATCCAGAAAATAAAATGGCAAAAGGTTCATCAAACATATCCAAGACTCATTTACCAAAAGACACCGAATTTATGGCTAAACAAAGCCTGATCAATCCAGACATTATACTATACAGTTAACCTACAATTCCTTGCTAAACATCATGCTCCTCCTGATACGCCAGCAGAAATTATTTGTATTTATCACAGACCTTTTTTTTAATTCTACCATGCCTGAATCCACCAGTTCTTCAGGAAGGTTATTCCATGTTTCTACAACCTTCATCTAAATATTTTTGTCACATCGCCTCTAAATTTCCTGTAGCTAGTATTTAAGGAAAATAAAGAATTAAAATGTTACAGATATGATGCGACAAGTTAATTAGACAAAATAGCTAAATAACATTCTATTTATACATACCTTTAATTAGGCTTGTTAGAGTAAATGACAATAAATATTCAATAAAAGCAGTAAAATAAAATAGTTTACAATTTCACACAAGCAAAACATTCATAAATTGAATCACTTCAGTTAAATAATAAGGCTAACAGCCTTGGTCAAATAGAACCAGAAGAATAAGTCATTTGATAGATCTTTATGTGCAAATGAGACATGATTTCAGGCTTTCTCGGAAATCACCTTAGAACATTCTAGCAGTTCCAAGCTGGCAGAGAGGAACAATTGTGCAGTAGTATAGGGAGAATGGACAAGTATGTTGGGGCTAGAACTTGTAGGATTTTAATAAACAGACTTTAATGGAGAGTCTCCACCATACAGGCACCCAATATAGCTCATATAACACTGGTGCATTATATGACCACTCCAGGTGCAGTCAGTCAACAATAGGCCATGAAATTCTGCACTAGCTAAAAGCAGTGAATGTCTCTTACAATAAACAAAGAATAAAGAGAATTGTAATAATTGCAAATGATCACACATGTATTTACTGCCAAATGCAAAGTACTAGTATTACTTCAAGTGTATGAAGTTGCACCTGCTAAATGACATTTTGTTAAACGGACTTAACAAAAAAAATCAATTGTCAGACTGAATTTTGCATGCTTTTGTACAAACACCATATTCATTGTGCCAATGAGACCTTGAAATAGTTTAAGTAAAGGAGCATGGGGTAAAGCTCCTCACATTAGCAGTCTGCCAGCAACCTCCCTCAACCTCCTCACACTTTTGATTACATTATTTCTGGTTGACTGCATCCTGTAAAAAGTCATTCAGGGCATAGCAATGCAGTTAATAAGACAATATCTCATGGAACCAGCTTGACAGAGTATTGATAGTAAAATATACCACTAGGGCATAGAACCCCAAATAATTAACAGAAGCAACTGTTGCAGAAGGAAGAAGTTGATAATCAGCAGACAGAGGGGCAAAAACTTGCAAAAACTGTTGCACAAGGTAGAAAAGTATACGTTTTATTTCAAGCAAAGAAATAGACAAGTGTTGTATCAAAAGCAATTTATACTGAGAAATCTGGAGAGTTACAGTGACACCCTGGAAGACTTGTCGAACAGGGTGACAAGTATGCATCTTAGAAGTAATAAACAATGTTTTATGTACCTTAGAAGCAATTATTTATTAATTTATTGACTTGATTACTGGCAAAGTCTGACTGGGTTGAAGCCCATTTTTAGTGGAGGCCCAAGAGAAAAGCTCCAAATTATTGCAAAACATTTTAAGAAAAATAATTCTACTGTCTTCAAAAATTAAAAAAACACATCTTCATTTTAAATAATTATAACAAATTAGACATAATGTAAAAATGTTGGTTAAGAATAGATAAAAGTTATATGACAATCATTTAATATTCAGAGAAATTTTAGACAGTTTATAGCGAAATTAAAGTCAAGTTGGTCTAATACAAACAGAAATTGCAATATGAA
Organism: Protopterus annectens; assembly: GCF_019279795.1. NCBI lineage: Eukaryota > Metazoa > Chordata > Ceratodontiformes > Protopteridae > Protopterus > Protopterus annectens. Next base: position 1,171,573,547 of record NC_056727.1, read on the forward strand.
GTGAGGGAAAGACAGGCTTATGGCATATTTCAACAGAAAGTCAGGAAAGAGTATTTCATATAAGTAAAGAAGTAAGTGAAGAAGGGAGAGTAAAGAGGTATAAGGAATGAAAAGGTACTAGTTCACATTTCAGGATATAATTTATCCTGGTTTTCAGCAAAAACAGAGACAGATTTTAGCTAGGAAGTCACTCAGGCCGGTTTTGAACAATGGAAGGGAGGGTATTAACCTGAGGAATACAGGTAAAGAGTTCCAGGCCTTAGCAACATTGTACAAGTACAGACAATGCCCAGCAGATTTGATAGGTTTGTAGACAGACAGGAGTTTTTGGTCACTGGATCACAATGACCGACTGGGAACATAGTTGTGTAGAATGTTTTTTACTGCTGGACAGGCAGATGGATGCTGGATTATTTTATAGGTGGTAAAAATTTGTGTATATGTTAGTTAATGAGGCAGTTCTACCTGTTTTAGGCTTTTAGTGCTATACAGTGGTGGATTCTGAAAGGGGTATTTGCAGCAAATTTAGCAACTTTGTTATAGCATTGTTTAAGTTTTAAGTTTTGCAAAGCCTGGAGGCTAGCGAGGATGGGAGTGCCATAACAAAGTGTGGAAAGGAGATAAGTACTGGCAAGTGTAGTTTTAGTTGCGTCGGTGAGAAAGCTTTTGGCTCTGTAAAGCATCTCTAGTTTTTGATGAGTTTTTCTTATGCAATTTTTTATATGCAGGTGGAATGTAAGATTATCATCAACTATCACTCCTAATAATTTGCTAATAACTTTGATGGTTGTATTATCAAGAGAGAGGACTTTAAATTTAGTTTTTTCATGAGACAGGGATTTGGAGAAAAAAGTAGTAGTTGGTTCTTTTTTGGGTTGAGCAGGAGTTGTGAGTTATGAAGACACATTTCAGTGGCTGTTAAAGCTTCCTGAGTATTTTTTTGGCGGTGTACCATGTTGTCAGATGTGCAAGTGAAAGTGGAATCATCTGTGTATTGTATTAGGGTAGCTTGTTGTGTGGATGTATAGAAGGTGGTGGTGAAAATATTAAAGGGGCTTGGACCAAGGATTGAGCCTTGTGGTACACTGGTGAAAACTGGGAGGTAAGGAGAGAGCATGGAGTTCCATTTTACTGACTGATATCTATTGGACAGGTAGCTTTTGAACCACAGAAGGGTGGACTGAAAGAGACCTAGTGAGGACATTTGAAGTAGAAGTTTGCTGTGACAAATTGTGTTGAAGACTTTAGCAAAGTCTAGAAATAAGGAAGAGACTAGTTTGCTGTTACCTCTAGGTTTATTGACAGTATCTATATAGGTTACAAAGGCTGTACTGTTACTGTTACTGTGGGAAGGACGGAAGCCATATTGTGTAGTGTACAGGTGTTTTTCCTGCAGAAGATAGTCTAGCAATTGTTGAATATATTTTTCAAGTATTTTGACAAGGGAAGATAAGATTGCTACAGATCTAAAGTTATTAATGTCTGTTGAATTTCATCCTTTGTGAAGAGGGATAGTGTATGACTTTTTCAAGAGAGAGGGAATGTGGGATTCCTGTATTGACCTATTTATAAGGACTGAGGCAGGATAGAAAATGCTACTGGCTGCTATTTCTAGGTACTCACTTGGAAGGTCATCAGCTGAAGTAGATCATGGTTTAAGTTTGTTTAACAGTCGTTCTATATAGGATGTGGGCACAGGTTTGAAGGTAAAAGATGTGATATGCCACTGTTGGGAAGGGTTGGGATTAAATGTTGAGTAATCCTTGGTTAGAGATGCTATACTATCTATAACATAAGAGTTGAAATGTATTGCAGTTTCAAGTGGTGAGTTATTGGGACAGAGGTTTGGGTTGAATTTTTGAACAGGATGTACAATTTCTTTAATGGATGTCCAAAATTTATTAGAGTTGTGTTTAGTATTATTCTAAAATGTATAACAGTATACTTTTTGTCTTCATTTATTTGCTTTTTAGTACGATTGCGAAGCATTCTGAAGTTTTCAAGATATTGTGCTGTTTTATATTTTTGCTGTTCTTTCCATGCTTTTTCTCTATCCTGCATTAGCATTCTACTCTTTTGGATAGCCAAATAGTATTATTTGTTTTTAGTCCCTTCCTTCTAGGAGGTACAAGACTATTTAGGATATTTAGAAAATTTGTACTGAATTCATTTATAGCATCGTCTAAGGGGAGGATTTTTTGGAAGTTCCAGTTAATAGATGATAGTGTAGTAATGAACATTTCTGGGTTAAACTTGGAAAGACTGCACATTATTTTATAAATATGATGTTTAACTGGATGTGTAAAATGTCTGGTTGCTTACATTGCAAGAGGACCACTGATAGATTCTGATGTACCTGTGATGGAGAATTTGCTAGGGTCTGATACTGGTATCCAGTCTAATAGGGAATTTGATGTCTTGCTATAATGTGTATGGCTATTAATTCATTGTGTGAAACCATTTAAGTTCATGCTAGATATAGGAGAGTTAGTGTTTATGTTCAACCAATTGACATTCACATCACCTTGTATCATTTTTTCTTGTGGAAATGTTATGGCTATCCAATGTAAGATATCTTCCAGTATAGCTGTATTGTCACCAGAAGGGATATAAAGGACAGTAATACATATTTGTATATAATTAATTATTTTGAGTAAAACAATAAGGACTTCTGTGGAACTAAATTTTAGTATTGGTTTGGAGTAAGATGAAATATGGTATGTGTTGGGAAATATTAAAGCAGTACCACAACCTTTCCTCTTTATACAGTCATTATGGATAATATTATAGCCAGGAGGTATAACTTTGGAGTTGTTTATACAGGCTTTAAGCCAAGTTTTAGTTACAATGAGAACATTGGGCTTATGTTGGGTAATCCAGGCATGTAGTCTAACTGTTTTATTTCTTATACTTCTGACATTTATTGCACCAAAATTAAATTACCAGGGTTGGGGATTGGCTGTTGTTGGGTTAAAGAAGAGTTTGGGAGAGAATTATCTTTGTGTTCATTCTGATATGTGGGGCCAGGATTAGGGTGTATATCTTCTCCTAGAAGGATTTTAGTATATTGGGGAATTATGCATACTTGTTCTTTGGAGAGGATTCTTACACTTAATTTTGTTTTGGTTTGTGTTGAAGTGGAGTTAATAAGTCTATATTTGGAATACAGATAATGGGCAATATTAAACAAGTTTAGTGCAATGTGTGAAGAGTGCAAAGAGGAAGTATAGCTAGGTGGCTGGGACAGAGTTGGAGAGATGTTGACAGATATTATTGTCATGGTAAGATGAAAGATGGTACAGTAGGAGGAGAAAAATATAATTTAAGCTGAAGAGTAGCATAACTAAATACAGAAATCTGTATTTTATAGATGTCAGGAAGTGGGGAAGTAGCAATGAAGAAGGAAACAATAATTTGCAGGCCAGTAGGAGATTCGGTGATGGTAAATTCTGAATGAAATTGTTACAAATATAATACACTACCAAAGTTTTTTCACTGTTCTGCACAATCTTAATGGCATATGACACATACCTGCTGTATGAAGGAAGATAGTGACTGAGGGTATATTTGCAATACATTCTCCTACAGTGACCATCCCACCCTCTGGTCATATTATAACCAAGAGCAATCAGTTCATAGCCAATATTAAGCAATTAACCAAGACATGCCAAATTAAAAAATGTTTTCTGTCCTTTCCTGAGGATAAATAGCTGACATATGCAGCATAGTCTACTGGTCAAGAAAATGGGGACGGAGGCCAACTTAATTAAGAGGTCCTTGGAGTGCATTGAATATTTCACAGAGACTTTCAATCACACAACGGGCATGTATTTCATTGATTAAGTTAATACAAATCAAGGTTCTTCATGATAAAAGTGCTTACATTATACAATGATGAAATTCTCAGTAAACTTGTAGGAGTAGGGCCTTTTGGCAGAGCTCCTGCTGTACTGATGTCAGATGTATTGACCACAGGCTCTGAAATGAAAGAAAAACTCTACTAAACTGTAATATTATATTGAGGCAATAAAATTTGTACTTATTACACCAAAAAGAGATGGAGGAAGCACCGCAGTAAGTCAGATCAAGAGAAAATATGGGAGTATAAGAGTAGAGTAATGGTAAGAAAATGTATGAATGCAAGCTCAAATTAGTTTTAGTAGGGAGTATACTGATAGAGAACCACAATAATACAGTGTAAATATACAGCTGAATCAAGCAAGTTATCAGAACATGGCAGTACACTGATATGCACAATATAAAACCATCACTTAGTAAACATCAAAACAGTGTTTTTATATATATATATATATATATATATATATATATATATATCTATATATACCAGAATGCCAGCAACTCACATTACACACATATGTGATAAAGGGAAACATGCTTGCTTAGCATACATAAAGCTTAAAAGCTTATCCAATCTGAATGAAATTGTTACAAATGTAACACACTACCAAAGTCTTTTTACTGTTCTTGACAATCTTAGAACAAATAGAAATGTAATAGCATATGGCGCATACCTGCTCTATGAAGGAAGATAGTGACTGAGTGTAACAGGAGACAACACTGAAGGGATTTTTAGCAATCCATTTTACTACAGTGGTCATTCCACCGTCAGGTCAAATTATAACCAAGAGCAATCAGTTTATAGCCAGTACAAAGCAATTAACGAGATGCCAAATTAAAACAGGTTTTCTGTCCTTTCCTGAGGATAAATAACTGACATACGCAGCATAGTCTACTGGTCAAGAAAAAGGGGGCAGTGGCCAACTTAGTAAGAGGTCCTTAGACTGCAAGGACTATTTCACAGAGACTTTCAATCACAGAGCAGGTGTGTATTTAACTGATTAAAGTTAATACACATCAAGGTTCTTCATGATAAAAATGTTTACATTATACAATGACAAAATTGTCCATAAACTTGTAGGAGTAGGGCCTTGTGGCAGAGCTCCTATTGTAACAAGGTCAGATGCAGTGACTGCAGGCTCAGCTCTATGAAGGAAGATAGTGACTGAGTATAAGAGGAGACAACACAATAAAAATGTGGTATGACTAATCCAGAGATTCATAAACAGCACATCCATGATTACAGCCAAGATGAGTCCTGAGGCTCATTACAAATGGATGTGGTACGACAAGTGTATGTGACAAGCAGCTTCTTGTCACGGCTGCAGTAGGGATTCATAGAAAGATCACATTAGAGCAAGTGAAGCCAGCCAGAAGAGTAGCTCGTTCAACCAGCACCCTGGACTGGTACCATGAACCAGCACCCCACCCCCCCCTCAGCTCTTCAAGTGAAGGCCAAAATAAAGCAATGTAATAAGCTGATGGCAATCATTGGCCTATTACAGTTAGAGCTACATGTCTCCACCATCCAGCTCTTCCATTAAAGGGCAAAAAAAAAAAACAAGTGGCCAGACACATGACATACATACCCCTTTCTCCTGTCCCAGCCATTCAGGTTCCATTTCTGTACCCTGCCTCCAACCCTCCTTCAACTTATTTTACTAAAAAATCAAAAATCTCTTTTTAAAATGTAGCAAACTGTTTTCTACAATGTAGCAAACAGTTGCTACTGTTTATACCCTTCCTACATAGAGTTTTATGGTGCTCATGTTTCAGTTTAAAAAAAAATCTTCTTTTCAAACTATAGCAAACTGATTGCTACAGTTTAGATCCTGCCTGCATGGAATGCTGCAATGCTACAGCAAACTGTTTACAACAATGTAGGAAGCATTTGCTACACTTTAGACCATGCACGGTGAACTACAGTGTTCTGTCTTTAAATGCAGGACAGGCTTTACACCCCAGACAGTTGCCCCTCTCACCCCGCCTTAGCAATGCTGCTGCAGCCAGCACTGATAAACATTGGCCATGCACTAGCTTCTGGGTTAGACATCAGAAAACTGAGTGCATAGATGGTAGCACTAAGAGGATGAAATATTGTTGTGATGCATGGCAAAAGAGATGCCGAAGAAGGACATATGGAAAAAAAGTAAAGCTATGATTGCTAAGGGCTAAGGCAATGAAAACAACAGAAACTAAAGTCCACAAAGGAAGCTGGTGGACATAGCAGAGATACAAAATACAATTGAGAAGGAGGTATGACACATACACACAGCTGTCCATCTGAAATACTTGAATATAGACAATGTGAAACTCTGACATGATATGTGGGATACAGGTAAGCAACATGAGGCACTGACCTACACCAGTCCTGACATCATAACAGTTTTCTTTTATCAGTGTACCTGTCCTCTAATGTAAATGTAAAGAAAAACAATAAATCAACTCAGAGGGGATTTGAAACCATTATGCTGTTCAGTAATATTAACTTAAACACAGTATTAACAGTTAGCAAATTACAGAAGTCCTATTAAAGAGATGGGGAAAGACATATCAGGGAAACATTACACAAGACCAGACTGGGAGCAGAGATCAAATGACAGGCCTCAAGGTATCTGAACCCATGACTCTCTTCAATGATAGCCTCTAAAACACAGCATTAACAAGGCAAGCCAATGCAAAAGTCATACTGAAGGGGTCAGGGAAACACATATCACAGAAATGTTACACAAGAAGGTACCTACAGGAGAAATCAAAAGACAGGCCTCAAGTGATATGAGACAATGACACTCTTCAGTGCTACTCTCTTAAACACAGCCTTAACAAAGTGAACTATTGCAGAAGTCACACAAAACTGTTCAGGGAACATCTATCAAAGGAATGTTACAGATTTACAGAATGGAAGGAGAAAAGTAAAATAAAAATAAAATAAAAACTAATGAAGGGATTTAATATACCTTGCTCTGTGCCTTGACCGTCTACAAAGCAGACCCAAGCAAACTGAGCCTTGGAAGCAGGCAGAATCACTCTATTCCATTTACTCCATTTCATATTTAACAACTGCCATGCAATGGCTCTTTTGCATGACCGATGACAGTATAGTTAGCACAAGATCGATTTGTCTTCATTTTGCTACAAAACAAGATGTGTCATTTTTCATTGCTTATACACAGGCATCAGGGTACTTTCCATGACTCATCATGCATAGTACAACCACAAAAAGATAAATGTTTTATAACCACTTTTTGTTTTTGACTGAATTAAAAGTTGGAAATGGTACTGTAAGACAAATGAAAAGCAAGCAGAGGATGGGACAGGAGGTGAACAACTAAGACTAAGCAGGATGGAGGTGGGCTATGAGACCTAAGCTTTTTTTTGTGGTACAAGTGCCCATTTCTTTTTTAAGAGAAGGGAAGTCTGAGGAAGGAAGACAATAGTGAGGTGAAGGTTGTAAAGCCAACAGGGATAGACATGGACACAAAAAGGTAGGAGAACACTAGGTTGGGGGACAGGCTTGGGTATTCACAGATGCAGTCTCTGCCAGCTGAGACATAGTGGGAGATTACTTATCACCCTAGGTACTGTCACCACTGGGACCTAGCTCAGAAGGTGTAGTCAGTGCTGGGCAGGGACACAACTCAATGAGTCGCTAGAACATGGTCTACATCTGCTTTAGCAGGCATCCAACCTCCCAACAAGCTCTGCAACCTTCCAATGGGTGACAAAGATGTCATCTCCACGTACAATACTACATAACCAGTACCACTGTACCAGCCTCTGGATCAGGGCTACCTGATACAGGTAGTGCAGCTAGGGCAGAAAGTATGGTGGCAACTGTGGCTGGCTAGGACCCAGATATCTTAGGTGCTTCAGCTGGTGGTCATGGTGGTGGTGATGCTGTGGTTGTCACCTGTGGGGGACTGACAGGCCTTGCCAGTGAACCAGTTGCAAGTTTCTGAGTTGCTGCATATACTAGTAAAACAAATGGAAAAAAAAAAAAAAATTATGTAAGACAAAGGATGGTGACAAAAAGGATGGGGGAAGAGAAATACAAACAGAATGAAAATTGCATTCTAACTACTGTTGAAGATACAATTGCAGTTGAACTGAATGCACTTTGGAAAAATTAAATAATCATGGCTATTAGAAGTCTTAGATAGATAGATAGATAGATAGATAGATAGATAGATAGATAGATAGATAGATAGATAGATATGACTCATCTTTTCCTGAACAGGCAAAACAGCAAACAGTAAAACACTGATCTTTTTAGATTGAATATAAAAAGATAAGACTGGGGGGAAAAAGTAAATAACATTATCTTATTTCAGGAGGGTTTCCCCTCATGTTATATACAACTCCAAAATCACACAACAGTGGGTTAAGGGCAAATTTTCAAACTCTGCTATTCCATGCTCTCATCAGAGTGCAGCTAAAAGACTAAAAAACAAGCCTTTAAGAGCATTTTCTCTTCCAGAATTTTATATATCTATATCTATATCTCTTTATATGTATGTGTGTGCATGCACATATGCATGGCAGACCTAAAACAAAAGCCAACCAGACATGTAGTATTACAAATATAAGATTAATGGCTTGGGATACTTAGCCAAACCAATGTGTACCTGTGATAAGAAATGCATTTTGATATCTGAGAATACTGTACAAATAGAAAGTGAGCATGCTGCTCAGACATATATATTTCACTCACAGGTGATAAGCAAAGGACAGCCAATCCTACTGCAAGTTGTGAAATACAATGCAAACTAATAATGATGAGATGACAAGTATGGACAATATACTGCTGCAGTGATTCTACTGGACAGAAAAAGTCCAAGAAATGATTTTATGAAAACAACAGTTTGAGGAGAGATAATTGAACCCAATTACATACTTATCAATGTGAGAACAAAGACACTAAACATGAAGATCCATTTGTCTGCCTATAAAGAAGCAGACATGAAGAAACACTTCTAGCATTGCACAGTCATACTAATACCTTTGATCTTTTCCAGTAAAGACAGATGTGGCACTCATTTATTACTGTCATACATTACTGTGTAATGCCTAATACTGTTACTATTACAAGTCAGACATTTTAATAATAGCATGCGTACTCACCCTGGCACTGTATTTGGTGCCCCAGTCTGCTCCTGTGCATCTGCCTATTCCTTTTGATCTCTGCAGCGGTTAGAGAAATAAAATTAACATAATGTTATATAAGTGTATGACATGCAGTGGTAGGTTAAAGGTGTACCTAAAATAACAGCTGTACTTAAAATACATAAGTGGTGCCTGCTATAGAACTTCATTCGTCCATCAGCTAATGAGGTTAGGATTGTGATATTTCATGTCATTATAATGGTATTGACACTTTTCCATCATGTGTTGAATGCCAGTTGCATGGGTGACAGCTATTTCAGGCTTCAGCCTTATATTGAGGTCCTGTATAGCCCTCCCTCATAAGCCCTGACTGGTAATCCTTATAGAGGACAGAAAGACATATCTTAGACTGCTCTTACATCCCTTCTGTCCTTGAAAAGGAGCATTACCCACTCCTTCTCTGATGGACATCAATGGGCTACTCATTTACACACTGGATAGTAAACTGTTAATATATAGGAACTGTAATTTTATGGTTCCAATAGCACTTTAGGGCAAGAAACATGGCAGTTGTCCATGTGCATGTTGTTGTGAATGCATGCTCTACAGCAGTAGGATGACAATTCCCACATTCCTAAAATAATCGGCAGAGGATACGTGCAGAGAGCTGCTCACAGGTACTCAGGTTTGTTCACAGCAATGTACAGAAATCATCACAACATTTATCAGGTTTGCTTATCGCACAAATGGAGTGATTCTGAAACTATAATGAGCCAAGCCCTAATCAGTATAATCATCACACCCAGACAGTTAAATCTGCATGATATAGGCATGATGTGAAGCACAGACAAAACTTCTGTAGCCAAAGTTTGAATCCTTTAAAGACTGTTTTTGCAGAAATATTCCATCTCAACAAGATATCTGCTTAAATAAGGTAATTGCTACTTTTTACAAATACATGTCTTTGTACAGTGGTAGCTTTAGGACTGCTCTTTACTCTAAAACCTATATGGGATATCAGTTTGTCATTATTTTAAATATGTTGTCCAAAAGTGCACTAAGGGGTACATTGCAGGTGTATGTAGTAGGTAACCACTTGAAATGTTGGAAAATGCTAGAGTAAGTCTCAAAACAAAGAGACTCAATGGACAAAATAATGGGCTTACATGTACTAAGTGTGAGATGCCATTTCTCGAAATATTCACTTTTCTGTGGGATAGGGTGATCTTGGAGTTGGTACATATAAGTTTTGGGAGTAGGGGCTCTTTTGGGGTCTTGTCCCCTGTAAAAAGAAGTTTTAAGGAGGAGAATGATTTTTGAGATTCTCTCTTTTGTGTTTGCAGTCTTTTTTTCTTTGCCTTTTCGGCACTCAGCATTTCTGAGTGTTGACATTTCGATACGGAACCATATGTAGTAGTATGCTGGATTGTAAGGTAGATGGTGGACAAACTCCTGAACCCATATTGGGAGCAACATTCAGTACTATTGTAATGTTCTGTGCCTTATACATGTGTATTAGCTGCAACCTTTTTATCAGTGCTACACAGCCTCACAGTATGGGAGGTACATCCTAAAACAAAACTCATAACAGGCAAACTAGGCACACTTAGTCATCAAACAGCAGAACAACAGTCATCCAAAAATGAACTTTTCGCCAGAAGTAAAAATGATAGATTTTATTTGCAAATAAATTAAAAGGTCAAGTGCTTTCATCCCTAATGATGTGGGACTTCATCTGTGCTATTGTAACATACAGGTCTTGTTCTTCAGTTGCAGTTATGTGCTTGTTTTTTGAGGAATATGAGTTCAGTGCACATACATGCCTGACATTTACTTAAAGATTGTAGATAAAGATATCTAACAGCCAGATTTAACTACACCATACTATATGGCCTAGTAAGATAGTAGTTGTGTAAGGATTATTAAGGCATGTGCTGATACAAAGCTGTTAATTACACTGTTTTCCATACCAATAGAGCTATCCCTAACAACAGGGCTTAAAGAAATGCACTGCATCTGGTGGCACTTCCACAGCTTCCTGCAAACTGAAGTTTACAGATGATGAAAATGAGGTGGTACTAGAGGCCCTCTTTCTCCATTGGTGATGGCTCTTTCCTGCCCATTCCACTGACCAGCCCTTCTTTAGCCATGCCTAGAGTGAAATTGTTAGCAATGTTAATGCTGTGAGTGATCAGGATCAAAACTATGACATAGTCCATTGCAGGGCCATGGATATGATCTATGCTGTCAGCCACAGAACAGAAGCCCTTGCATGAGAACATAGGGCAAAAGGTGGGAGGCATCAACTGAACCACTTCTTATAGAGGCAAAGGAGTTCCTGGTCTCAAATAAAGGCAGTGCCCCCTCCAGAGAGTCCCAATGTGGTGCTAGATATTCGGGCAGAGATGGACAGTTCCTAGAGACTTTTAACTGCAGATACCTCAGATATATAGTCCAAGTTCATTGTATCAACAACTGCAAGTCCTCCTTAGCACATAGTCACTGTAACCTTCAATACATTTGTCTGACATAGGTGTCCAGTAAGCATTACCACTGGCACAAGTTATGGACTGGAGTATTATTTTTTCTCATGTTTATAGTTGTAAAGATATCAGTTGCATGCGTAGTTGTGGCGCTGGGCCTTACTTACACTGGGTATTTTTTTGCTTTGGTGTATTCAACTGCGATTCTTAATACAGTACTAGCACTGTAAAACTGCCCATGACTGATGATAGAGGATCTGTAGACTCTGATAATGATGGTGGGGATGAGCTGACAGTCAAGGGCGTACAGGGCGTGTGATTGATACAGAGTGTGATGATCACATCCTCTGTACAAACCATGGGTACAGTCTCTATGCCTGTAGATATCCAGGATGCGCAAACATCTGATGGAGGACAGCTTGAAGAGGACAGTAGACAGATATCTGAATCTGCATAGTGAAGCCAGCTTATGGATGAATAAGCACAAGCTAGTGATTTTGCATATATAATGTCTATTGTAGTGTATCTGATTAACTGTTGCATAGTTATGTTGCAAGCTATGTACAATCCATTGCCACTTTGCTAGTGTCAGGGCATAGTGTACCTGCCTCCATCTGGCATGGTCATCCCCTGCTGCTGTATTCTCCTCTAACTTTTCTACATCTGTCTCAGGCTTTTGCTGCCTGTTTTGCATGCTGACTATAATATTGTATCATGCTGCACACATGGTCAGTATTCTTTCACATATGGTGGGGCCATACTGTAGTGCACCACTGGATGAATCCATGCAGCAAAAATGTGCCTTCAGCAGCCTAATACTATGCTCTTTAATGCTTATGGTTTGCAGTTGCATCCTGGTCAGTTTGATTGTATGAATTTATGATGGGTGTCAACAGCTAGGGTTTCAGGACAATTTGGCATCACCAACAAGATGCCCATGTGGGAAGTCACCCTTTGCAAACCATTGGTACAGGTCACATGTGAATCACATGTGAAAGTCATGAAAACTACCTGGGCGGCCTGTACATACATTGTAGATGATGCGTTGTGTATTACAGACCACCTGCCAGTTGATGGAGCAATATCCCCTATGCTAATTCACCAGGTGGGGCCATTATTTCAATGTGGGTACAGTCTATGGCCCCCAGAACTTAGGCTATATTATAGAATGCCTACATAATGTTGGCTGTCTCATCTGGACGTACTATGTCCCCAGTAGATCACGAAAAGGAAGGTCCTAGTAGCCTATATATGTAAAGCCACACATACCTTAATATCCACTAGGAATTGGCTCCATGATTCCTATGAGGCTGCAGATAAGGCCAATACATTTCCACAGTTTGTTGCATGGTGTCCCTGTTCATATGGTACTGGTCCATTATGTTGATGTCATGCAGGACATGAAATAATAAATGTGGTCAGATGTCCCTTTGCCTCCAAGAGTGACAATGTGCACCACTGGGCAAAGGAGCTGCATTAAGAACCTCCTGCAGATACAAGTTTCCAATGGCTACAGCAACCCACAGCATATTTTTATGACATACTCCATATGAACATGGGCATGCAGATGAATTCAAATCTAAAGCAAGCACAGGATCACTGCATGGCATTTTGACATTGATTCACCATGCCATCTTATTTTACCTATTACCATATGTGGCACTTCATTATACAGTTATTATGACATAAAATGGATGCTTGGCCTAGCCATGTCATTTAGCTGGGTTTTCTGAATTGCACATACTCTTCATGTGGTTGTTCTTCACTCAGATTCACTTAGCAGAATGCAACAAAGTTTTCTGAATTCATTCCTAAGTCTTTTTCTAAATTAAAGCGTTTATCATATAATGTAGACTACCTGGTAGTTTATATAGGAAGGTTTATATGTGCCTAGAAATCCCATTTAAGGAGGACAGCTGGCACAGTGTATAGGTCAAACATGTGTCAGACACAAAATAAAGATGGAGACTATGGGAGTGGATTAAGCTAACAAACATATAACTCATAGATAAATCACTGGATGTTTTTTGTCAGCAGCTCCAATGAACACGCACTGGTTGGACTGCTTAGCTGCAGAAAACAACAATATATTCAACTATCTATATTTTCCAGCTTGTGCTACTTAACTACATGTCAGAATACTAATGCACATTTAGCTCCAGTATTGTGGTGTTAGTTCAAATTTGCAGAAAAACTGATTTTTCAGGGCATTCGGGTACATTTTAGCTTGCCTACTCTGCATGTTTTTCTCTGTTGTTGGGCAAACTGTTGATCCTATATAGCAGTTTTTCTTTAATATTCCTCATTAAAAATTGCCTAATAATCTGTCATGTGCATAAATGAATTCTGCCAGCTTTTAATGCAAGATCTCATCATAAAAACTATTCCAGTCATGCTACCCTTTGTATATCCATTGAGTTGCCTACATTGTATTTTCATTTTTTTGCTTTGTTCTCATACATTTTTTCAAATGCAATTTAAAGTTCAAGTTCAAAGTTCAAAGTTCATATACTTTATTGTCATTGTATAACAGAATGAAATTACTTTTATGACAACCCCAAGGTGCATTTAAAAAAATAAAATAAAATAATTATACTAAAACATCAAATTTAAAAAAATACCACATACAGTATTAAATGATCAAATGACAAAAGCACATTATTATTACCCAATGTACAAAAACATAAATTATTATTACACCTATTAATATGTAGTATTTTGTATGTTATATATTGTGTTATATTATATTGCTATATTATACATTACCAAAAGAACTTATTGCACATATTCATTTAAAAAAATTATCTCAAACTAAGGAGATTCAGAGTTCAAAAAATTTATGGCAGATGGAAAAGGTTATTTTCTAACCTGTTTGTACTTACACAAATTATGCGCCTGCCTGAAGGAAGGAGCTCAAACAAAGTATTTCCAGGATGAGTACTGTCCTTAATAATGTTTTTAGCCCTTCTCATATAGCGAGTCTTATACAAACATTCAAGTGATGGCAGTTCAATGGTAATAATAACCCCTGCTGTCTTTAGCACCTGGTGCAAAGCTTTTTTGGCAGCCTTGGTACAACTATCATACTAGGCTGTCATACAAATAGTCAAGATGGCTCTATAGTACATCTACAGAAATTGACCAGCAGCTTCTGGGATAACTTAAGTAAGCATTAATGTCCGACAGGGTGTGTGTTAATGTGCAATTAACGCCTGCCCAGGGGTGTTATGAGACCCGACAACACAGGTGGGAAGTGTCTGCACCCCTGGAAGGGTGTTAATTACCCATTAACACACATACTGGAGGGCATTGTTGGGCTTAGAGAGAGAGAGAAAATGAGCTGTCTGTAAAATTGTTGTGTTTTACTTACTTATTTTTTTTAGGTACTATATTTCTGTATATATTTTTGATGTAAAATAGTTCCTCCGCCTAATGTTTCAAACCCTCTATAGTATATGTTAATGGTGTTGGAGGAAGGAGGAAGCATTTTACATCAAAAATATAAAAAATATAGTACTTAAAAAAAGAAATAAGTAAGTAAAACAAGTTTACAGACAGCTCATTATCTTTCTCTCTCGTACAGTCACTTCTGCTTTCATACATGTACTCACTCACACAAGATTGCTGTCTCTCTCTCTCGATCTCTCTCTCTCTCTATCATATACACACACAGTCTTCTCTGCTTTCATACATGTACTCCCTCACACAAGATTGCTGTCTCTCTCTCAGTGTCTCTTACACACATGCAGTCACTTCTGCTTTCATTCATTCACAAATGATCACTCTCAGTCTCTCTCGATCTATCTCTCTCACGCACACAGTCACTTCTGCTTTCGTACATGCATTCACTCACACAAGGCCTCTCTCTCTCTCTCTCTCTCTCTTGATCTCTCTCACACACACACAGACAGTCTCCTCTGCTTTCATACACGCATTCACTCACACACAGACAGAAAAAGAAACACACAGATACACTTCTTTCTGTTTTTTCTTTTTTATACACTCACTAAACAGCAAGCGCACTGCTTAGCGAGTGTAAAAGTAATGTTGGTCATTAGTTTTTTAGCAGTCCAAGCTCCGTGGCAGCTTGATATGCTGCCGTGAAGCGGCAGACTCATTTTTGACCAGCCATTTCGAACGTTCTTTCGCCAGTCAGGGTGCTGATGTACAGTTTGCCCATTCTCTAACTATCCTTAACTTCCTCAAAAAACAGAGCCATTGTTCTGCTTCACTTATTACATTCAAGGTATTATCAGCCGAGGGCAAATCCTCTGTGATGGTGACTCCCAGAGACTTAAAGCTGAAAACTCTCCACACCCCCCTGCATTAATCATTATTGGACTGTGATTGATCTTTTTCTTGTCTTGAAATCCAAGATAACTTCCTTGGTCTTTTTGGTATTTAAGACCAAGTTATTAATGTCACACCATGCTGTCAGGTTCGGAAATTTAACAATAATGTTTGATTCATGGATGGGTTGTCAATCATGAGTGAAAAGTACATAGAGGAGGAGGCTTAATACACAGCCCTGGTCTTGAAATCCAAGATAACTTCCTTGGCATTTTTGGTATTTAAGACCAAGTTGTTAATGTCACACCATGCTGTCAGGTTATTAAATTTAACAATAATGTTTGATTCATGGATGGGGTGTCAATCATGAGTGAAAAGTACATAAAGGAGGAGGCTTAATACACAGCCCTGCAGCACACAAGTACTCAAGGTAATGATGGAAGATGTGTGCTTGTCCAACCTGACAGACTGGGATCGATTAATAAGATAGTCCAATTCCTACTTAGATTCTGTGGATTTCCCTGTGGTACTTAGAAGTTTATATGTATTTCCCAACAACTTTTTTCTTTCTTCAAGATTTTACATGTTAAGCTTTAGTAGTCTTTCTAAATATGATTTCTGGTAATGAGTGAGTATTGTTTTGCAGCCTTCATGTGCCTTGTGTATCTCATTGCAAAAATGAGGTTTGCAGAACTGCACATAATACTCTGGATGGGATATTTTCAGCCTTCCACAAACAGAACGAACCATTTCCAGTTTTTGATGGGTGATTACTTTTTAATGACAGAAATAGAGAGTCAGAGCTGCTCGTCATTTGGTGGCTTTGCTACACATTGCTGAGAATCTGCTTTCACCTGGATCAATCTACTACTGAAAAATAAAAATAATTATTTTTGTTGGACTTCTCTTATAAAGTGTGACTGTATTGTAGCAGTTTCTTAAGTTATTTGCTGTTTTTTTTTTGCACTTTATATACAAATGTACTGTCTAATGCTGTTTTAAGTAGTAAATTGCACTGTATTACATTGTATCTGATAGTTATAGGGTTGTTGTACAAATTGTGACTGTATTTTAGCAGTTTCTTAAGTTATTTGCTGTTTTTTCTGTACTTTTTATTAAAAATAAATATTGTCTGCTGCTTCTTTAAGTAATCAATTGCACTGCATTACATTGTTTCTGATAGTTGTAAGGCTGTTGCAGGTAGTTTGTGTGGTTTTGTTACACGTGGGCTCCAAATCAGGCATTCTACATTAAGATGTTTTTTTTTTCTGCACTCCTGTGGCAGAAGTATGCCGATCTAACCTGTCTGAGTTGGAGATTGCTGGTGGAAGGCTTGTTGTGTGCTTTCCTGATTGGTAGTTAACTTAAAACTTGTTTCTCTTTGCTCATATCTAGGCCTCACATTTGTGGTTAGTAGTGCCCTGTATAGATGCAAAAGCCTTGAAGCTCAGTTTTCCCTAAACAGATGTCAGTGAAACCCTACCAAGTTTTTCTACTTCTTTAGGAGCAACTCAATTGCGCTCTGAGCAGCGTTGCCTTATTGATCAACCTTAGCCTACACAAACAAAAAGTCCCTCTTGTAGTCTTGGAGCTACCAGCAAAATCCTGTCAAATTAACCTATTCCCTTCCATAATAAAACATACAGTAAGAACCTATCATGTATGGGTAGTTTCCCATCATCTCTTTGGCCAGCCTGATGGACATGGGCATTCTGAGGCAATGAAGCAATTGTCTCATATATAGTGACAACCACTTACTCTTGAAACAAACAAATAATTTATGTGGGAGATGTTACACTATGAAATTGGAGGCAAGACTCTTACACAATGATAAATCAAATGGCAAACAGGTTGTCAGCACACACACATCACTTCCCACACTAAATAGAAACATGACACATCAACCCGTATATGCAGAGATACTCATTAGTAACTTATCAAAAGATCAAAGGCCTCCCAGAAACCACTTACACACACAACACTGCAAACACCAACCACAGCACATAATAACACACACACCACTGTCTCCACAAGTAAGCCCATAGGGTCTAACAGCACAAATCCTACTGTATTGGTCATAGGAGTCTTCATAGTGAGACACACAGATATCCCCCTCATCAGGCTGGATAAGGTTATGGTTAGCTATCTACCAGGTGCCAGGATCCGTCAAGTCCCTCAAGCACTCAAGTTATTCAACCACCAGTACCAGTATGACTCTGTCATAGTCCATGTTAGGATGAATGACTTGAGACATACTTCTGTGGACTATATGAAGAGAGACATGACTGAGCTTTCAGATTATGTGTCACTGGCAGATATAATCCTAGCCTTAAGCAGCATTGTACCTTCTCCAAGGATGATACCACAAGACAAACAAAAAATGATTGACTTTAATGATTGGCTTAGCTTTTGGTGTCAGTCCAGGGGGATCCAGTATCTGTCAGCCTGAGACGGCATGGTGGACAGGCCATGCTGCTTTGCCAGACATGGTGTGCACCTGTCTTCTATAGGCTTTCATACATTGGCAAAGGCATTATCCACCACAGTTGCACCTTTTTTAGGTAGTGTCAAAATAAACAACCTCCAGATGTAACAAATCATCTCTAGATAAACTCAAGGTACTGTTGCTCAATGCAAAGAGTCTCAACAAAAAACTGCACTCCCTGGAAGCACTACTTACCTTGGAAAATACTGATGTCTGTGCAGTTACCAAGACATGGTTCAAAGCCATGGAAAGCACCCTGACTGTGCAGGGCTACAATGCCTTCCATGCATTCAGACCACAAACTGAGCATGAAAGAACAAAAGACTGGTCAAACAGTACTACTCTCTTGAGCTACTCCATGTCCAATTAACTATAGGCAAAAATCTCTACCACATCATAGCTAGCTATAGGTCCCACACCATGAACTAGGAAAAGCATACTGCATACCTAGACTTACTGCAGTCACTTGCTATACAGCCCAACATCTTATTCATGAATGATTTTAATTATCCTGCCATCGACTAGGAAATATAAATGACCACAAATACGCTGGCTCAGAGGCTTTTGGACTTTGTGAATGCAAATGCTCTGGAACAGCTAGTCAGCACTCCCACAAAGGGCTCAAATGTCCTGGACATAGTACTCACTAATATATGGGAACATTGCCCCCCCCCCCTGTGTGATGTCCTACCTCGAATGATCGAACAAACTATAAATCAGTCTCATTCAATGAAATTATATGGCCAGATACACCATCATGCTCAAAAACACAAGAATTTTTCCAAGACAAATTACCTCCTACTAAGCGACGGTAGACGACGTTTCAAACCCCCCTTGAACACAGATAACACAGAATCCTATGCAGAGGTGTACAGCAATGCCCTGTATAACCACTTAAGCAGTTGTACAAAATTGGCTGTACCTGACCAGATTAAAACCAGGTCTTGCCGAAAAAACAAGCCACCCTGTTGGGCCCCTACTATAACAGGCTATACAACAAGAGAAATACTAATCTCCAAGAACAAGAGGGAACTGGCTCAGCAGAGGAAGAAATCCCTTTCTACTTGAAAAAAAACTCATTGAAGATCTTGCCAAGTCTTCCAAAGCTAATTAAGAAACAAAAACAGCCGCCCTAGCTAAGGATAATCACAAGGCATTCTTTAACTATGTCCGAAACCTAAAAGGGAATACCCAAAAAGGGAGTGCACTAAACTGATTATGAATGGCCCCACCCCCTACTCAACCAGATGCAATAGTCAACCTGCTAGCTGACAGACTTGGAACAAACTTCACCACCCTGTCCCCACTGGTCACCCCCCAAAATATATCAGCCTATTATCTCAATGAGCAGGTCATATCTGTGCTATCCAAGGGCAAAAACATGACATGAATGGGACCAGACAACATTTTGGGTTGCCTTTTAAACAAAGTAAAACATGACCTGGCAGACCCACTTAGATCCCTGTTTAACGACAGCCTTTGAACTGGCTATGTTTTGGCAGAATAGAGGACAGCAACAGTAATCCCACTGCACAAAGGGGGACCATCAACTGACCCTGAGAATTACAGACCCATAGGTTTGACTAATCTCATCTGCAAGGCCATGGAAAGAATCATTATGGACCTTACGAACAAGGACATAGGAAATTTCCAAACTCTGGACCCGACCCAGTTTGGATTCATTAAAGGTAGATTATGCTTGTTAAATATGGTTGACTTCTGCGAGAAAGTCACCAAGGCCCTGAACAAGGGAAAGACAGTGCATACCACCTACCTTGACCTAGCCAATGAAGTTGACACAAGCCCCCACTCATTTACTGTAGAGAAACTCTCGGAATTGGGAATCAAAGCCTACATCACTAGAAGGGTAGCCAATCGGCTCATCAACAGGACACATTTATTTTGTTTATTTGACATTTGTTGACTGGGTTAGTCCATCTGGGCTAAGGCCCTTTTTCAGTGGAGACCCGGGGAGAAAAGCTCCATGATTACAAAAATATGTACAGTTTACAAAAAAGAGAAAAATTGCTTCTAGTACATGAAGAAGAGTATTTAACAATGGACAGCAAGTATACAATAACAATACTGGTAACAGTTAACATCCTTTGGAAAACTGTACCGTGAGTATGCAATTTCAAAACAGATTACAGTTAACCTACACTGATGGCTAAATATGTTTGTTCGGGTAGGTAGACTAGGAGAGTTTGGAAATGAAAGTAGAAGGAAAATAGTGGGGAGTGTGAGGGGATCAGTAAAGAGAAGAGGGATACGAGTGCAGAGTAAGTATGTGGGATATTCTACTGAGTAGGGAAAGGGAGGGGGAGTTAGGAAGGTAGAGTTGGGTCAGAGAGAAAGAAATGAGGGAGAGTAAGGAAGGTGTAGTAGGTTTGGAGAGAAAGAAGTGGGAGATAGGTCTAGAGAGGTGGGTTAGTCAGGGGGCTGGTAACAGAGGCAAGGTTTATTTGAGCTAAGGTGATTTTTCATGGACTTTTTGAATAGGGCTTTGGAAGAAGTATTTTGAATGTCCAGTGGGAGTTTATTCCAGTGTTTGGCTGGGTAATAGCTATACAGGTTCTTGCCGTGCTGGTCAGAGCTCCAGAGTGTCCTGGTTGGGGTGTATGTTGAGATGATGGGTGATAAGGCAGGGCATAAAGTGGGCTGGTAGAGAATGGAATGGATTATCTGGAGCTGGGAGAGAGTTAGGTTGTGAGGGAGCTCTAACCATTTAAGTTTTTGTAAAGCAAGACAGTGGTGAGAGGAGTAAGGAAGGTCAGCAGCAAATGTAGCTACTTTGTTAAAGGTGGAATTGAGTTTGGCCATAAGAGAGGTCTGCAGGTTGGGAAGAATCTGAGAGCCATATAGCAGGGTTGGAAGAAGGCAGGCATGTGATAGAGTAATTTTTGCATGAGAGGAGAGAAAGGTTTTGTTTCTGTAAAGGAGGCCTAGTTTCTGGTGGGTTTTCTTGATGTTATTTAGTATAAGCAGGTCAAATTTTAGTTGGTCGTCAATGATGACCCCAGGTAGTTTAGTGTGATTGTCCACTATGATAGGTGTGTTGTTATGGGAGGAGCTTGAGATATTTTGCTTTAAATGTGTCATGGTCTTTGGTAGAAAGAGAAGAAGTTTGGTCTTTTTTTGGTTTTAGGATTAGGTGATTTTGGTTGAGCCAAGTCTCGACAGATAGAAAGGATTCTTGAGTCTTAGACTGGAGTATGGGTAGTGTGTCTGCAATGGTGATGACAGTGGAGTCATCAGCGTATTGCATTAGGGAAGAGTGTTGGGTAGAGCTGGCTAGTTGACTGGTAAAAATGTTGAAAAGCAGTGGACCTAGGATTGAGCCTTGGGGAACTCCCATAAGTACTGGAATTTCTGGGGAGATGGCTGAATCCCATTTGACATATTGGGAGCTGTTACAAAGGTAGCTAGAAAACCAGGTGATAGTGGCAGGGGAAAGGTTTAGGTGGGAGAGTTTCTCTAAGAGTAATGGGTGGTGGACAGTATCAAATGCTGTTGATAGGTCAAGAAAGAGACATGATACTAGATTATTTTGTTCTCTAGCTTGAGCAATGTTATTAATGAATGAGATGAGTGCTGTGGAGGTGCTATGGCCAGGTCGGAAACTGTGTTGTGTGGGGTTAAGTAAGTTGGCTTTGGTGAGGTGCTGGAGAATCTGTTTATGTACACATTTTTTAAGGATCTTGGATAGGGGAGATAGTATTGCAATAGGCCTATAATTAGTTAGTTCAGTGGAGTTACCTACTTTGTGAATGGGTATAGTGTAAAATTTCTTCCAGATGACTGAGACTGTTGCTTCAGTGATGGATCTGTTTATGAGGGTAGATATGGGTAGGGCAATGGAGCTAGCAGCAAGTTGAAGAAAGAGTGGAGGGAGACCATCTATGGAGGGAGAGCAAGGTTTGAGCTTAAGGAGCAGTGATTTTATGTAAGCGGTAGAGACTGTTTGTAGGTTGAAAGTGGGTGTGGGGTTAGGGTGATTTGGGGAGGGTGGCAGGTGGGGTGATGCTGGGGTTGGAGTTGTTCATAAGTTTGCTAATGGACTTGATAAAGTATGTGTTGAAGTTAGTAGCAGTTTTGAGAGGAGAGAGTGAGGGGTTTGGGTGAGGGGTGGATGACTTTCCTGGATGTAGGATACTGTTTATAGTATGCCAGAATTTTTTGGGATTATATAGGTGTGTTTTGGGGGGGTTAGTGTAGTAGTGTTTTTTGTCATTTTTATTTGATTCATTTGCCCGGTTACGTAGTTGTCTGTATTGTTGAAGGTGTATGGGTAATTTGGTTCTGTTCCAGAGTTTCCATTGAGTGCCTCTCTGTGCCATTAGTGAAAGAGTTGAGGGAGTAAGCCGGGGAGATACAGTGGATTTAATCCTAATCTTGCGTAAGGTGGCCAGGAAGTTTAAAATGCTGAGGAATGTGTTGTTGAAATCCATGACTGCTTCCTCGAGAGGTAAGTGTCTGAGAAAGGACCAGTCGATAAGGGAGAGCTGATTGTTTAGTTCATTCAAGTCAAGGTTATTAACCTTGTGGCAGGTTTTGAATATATGGGGTTTGAGTGTGTGTTGAGTAAAGGGGAGGACTTTGGTAGGTGAGTGGTTGCTGAGGGTATCAGGCAGGGTTTCAGGGAAGTGGTACTTATGTGGATGGGATACAAGGATCCAGTCAAGTATGGAGGAGTGGGTGGTGGATCTGGTGGTGTAGGTTGGAGTTATGACTAATTGGGAGAAACCATGAAGGTTTATGGAGGTAGAGGGAGATATGGTTGTGAGTGTGGACCTGTTGATATTAACATCCCCCATTATGATAGTCTCATTATAGAGGTTTGAGGTGAGAGTGGCAAGTAAACTTTCAAGTACAGTGAGGTTGTCACTGGGTGAGATGTAGAGAGCTGCTATGTATAGAGAGTTGTGGGGGTTTATTTTACAGTTAGCTAGAAGGAGTTCAGCAGGGGAATTTGGGGGGGGGGTACTGGTGTTAGTGTGAGAGCATCTCTGTGCAGGATTGCATTACCACCTCCTTTTCTTTTAGTTCTGTCTAGACTTAGTATGATATAGCTGGGTGGGAGTATGTCCTTGTCACGGATGTGAGGTTTTAACCAAGTCTCACTAAGGGTTATTATATCTAGGGAGTGGAGAGAGATCTATGAGTGAAATTTAGTAATTTTATTGACTATGCTTCTCAGGTTGATAGAGTAAAAGGAAATGTGTTTAGATGGGATAGCATGGTTATGGGTGGTGCTATGTTTGAGTGTAGGAGTTGTGTAGGAGTTGAGGATGCTGGTCGAGTAGGGCCAGGGTTGAGGTGTATATCACCAGACAGCAAGAGATAGAGGAGAGAAGGAATTGTGTGAGGTTTGGGAATCAAGAGTATGAGGCACTTGTGTTTCCCTTTATTGTGTGTTGTTTTGTTTAAAATGTGTTTTATGTGTGGGGTTAAAGTTGAGTAACCAGTGGAGGGCACTCGGTTTAGGAATGAGTGTGGTTGTTGAGTGAAGGTGGGTCTGTTAGTAGAGGTGGGAGAGTGAGGGAGAGGCTTTAAGGGAAAAGTGTAAGAGGTGAGGATGTATAGAATTGTAAGAGTGAGGGTAGTTAGTAGTGTCACAAGAAGGGAGTGGGCTAGCATAATGGCTTGTAAGTAAGGTGTGGGGTACTAGTGTAAGGATAGGGCTGAAGAGGAGGGAGGAGTAGTTGAGAGAGGTAGATTGGGATAAGGAAGTGCTGGGTTGGGGAGGAGGGAGATGGGAGTGGTTGTAAGATAGTAGGGTGGGGTTTGTGGGGGTGTGATGAGACAGGGTCTAGAATAAAGGAAATGATGTCAGCGATGTGTGAGAATGGGGGTAGGGTAGGGGAGCAGAGTGAGCCCGAGCGCAGCGAGGGTGAACGGAGCGGGGTAAGCCCCCCTCCAACCAAGGGTTCTTCCAAAAACAATCACTTGTTTTGGCAGAGGCTTTCTCTAGGGGCCAATAGAGTGTTTCCCCGATCTGCGCTTTGTATCAGTTGTATGTCAGAAAGCTACCTCTTTAAGATCAGGTAAAGGATAGCCCAGGTTCAAAGGATTAGCTCAAATGGGCTTTGGGAGGCTTGAATGTGTTTAGATTATTTAACAAGGGGGAAGGAACTTATGCCCTTTAGCACTACAGCCGTTCCGGTGCACAGCATGTCAGTACTGGTTTACAGGAGAATAATGTACAAGTAGCAAGAAAGTTTGCAGTTAATTGTACAAAAAACCTACACTTTAATCTAGCAGAGATATTCTGTCAAGAATTCAGGTGCAGAAAGGTCCGCAGTTTGTTCTTACCTGTGAGAGTTTCAGGTGCCGTAGCAAAGGTCCAGTAGTTGTTAAAGGTGGGTATTTAGTAGGGAAGAGTGACTGTAGTGAAACTGGTGGAGGAAAGCAAAAATAAGAGAGAAGTTAGAGGTACAGGTACAAGTATAATTGTATTGCATCAAGAAGCTTCAAATAAGCATGAAAAAGGCAGCACACATTCCCCAGATTCATCAATAAGCAACAAGTTTGTACAAAGTAACATTACTTACACCACTCTATCAAGAAGCAACAAGTGTGCACAAAAGCAATAAAAGTACCCCCGAGGTAGGCCACAGGTATTATCTTTTTGTCTTAGTTTAAATACTTGTCCTGAGGCTCATTCGCCAGGTAATGGCACACTAAAGTAGTTATCAATTTAATTTCAGGATATACACCATCAAATGGTTGTTGCGGGGCTCTGCCACAGGTATTATCTTTTTGCCTTTGTTTAAATACTAGGCCTGAGATTTATTCGCCGGGTAATGGTGCTCTAAAATAAATTATCAATACAATTTACATTGCGGAGCTCCACTATTTCCAGGTCTATGTTTAAAAAACATTCACCGTTTAATCTAACAGTTGGTGATTAGCTAGCTGCCTTTACAGAAATTCTACACAAGTGAACATAGCTATCGGCTTTCTTTACAAGGTCTTAACAATTCTACATAGCCATCAGTATAGTCATGCAACAATTACAATTACCAGCATATAGTAACAACTGCCGTATGTGTCCAGTTGCAGCTAGAGAGCTGTGTTGTTTGTAGGGGTGAATTCCCGCTTAAACAGCGAACACAACTGTTACAACAGCTATGCCCTTCATTAGAGAACTAAAAAGCACAGTCAGGTCTATAGCCAGCATACTAGCACTAGAACAAGTTAATAGTGTGACCCTGGGGAAATAAAAGGGCCATTTATATAAGAATTGTGTTAGTTCCGACCTCCCTTGCAGGGTAATATCTAGCGACCATTCAAAATAGCAATGCAGGTTCCACAAAACACACTAGATATAGTCATATCCCATTAAAAAGCAATCTATATGTGGTATTTCCCAGGTAACATGAGCAGATACCATTTAAAAATCAAAAACAGCAGTTGACTTACTTGCCGTGTGAACACCGGAGAATGGAGGTGAAGTGTTAGGCTGGGGAGAGCGTTTGAAAATGGCGCCCGTGATTCAGAGAAGCTAATATAAGCTTTCCCGGAAGTAGGTAAATAGGTAAGGTCAATCAATCAGATAAGATGGCGAGGGGGTATACAGCTGGCCATGTGTGATACCCCCTCCAACCATGGGTTCTTGCAAAAACAATCACTTGTTTTGGCAGAGGCTTTCTCCAGGGGCCAATACAGTGTTTCCCAGATCTGCGCTTTATATCAGTTGTATGGCAGAAAGCTACCTCTTTAAGACCAGGTAAAGGATAGCCCAGGTTCAAAGGATTATCTCAAATGGGCTTTGGGAGGCTTGAATGTGTTTAGATTATTTAACAAGGGGGAAGGAACTTATGCCCTTTAGCACTACAGCCGTTCCGGTGCACAGCATGTCAGTACTGGTTTACAGGAGAATAATGTACAAGTAGCAAGAAAGTTTGCAGTTAATTGTACAAAAAAACCTACACTTTAATCTAGCAGAGATATTCTGTCAAGAATTCAGGTGCAGAAAGGTCCGCAGTTTGTTCTTATCTGTGGGAGTTTCAGGTGCCTTAGCAAAGGTCCTGTAGTTGCTAAAGGCGGGTATTTAGTAGGGAAGAAGAACTATAGTGAAAATTTTAATCTAACAGAGATATTCTCTCAAGAATTCAGGTGCAGAAAGGTCCACAGTTTGTTCTTATCTGTGGGAGTTTCAGGTGCCGTAGCAAAGGTCCCATAGTTGTTAAAGGTGGGTATTTAGTAGGGAAGAAGGACTATAGTGAAAACATTAATCTAGCAGAGATATTCTCTCAAGAATTCAGGTTCAGAAAGGTCTGCAGTTTGTTCTTATCTGTGGGCATTTCAGGTGCCATAGCAAAGATCCTGTAGTTGTTAAAGGTGGGTATTTAGTAGGGAAGAAGAACTATAGTGAAATTGGCGTGCCAACACCGGAGAATGGAGGCAAAGTCTTAGGCTGGGTAGAGCTTTTGAAAAATACTGTCAAAGTGGGTGACTTCACTAGCAAAAGACCAATCATCAGTGGTGTACCACAGGGTTTTGTACTGAACCCTTTACTGTTTGGAATGTATTTCTCAGAAGTCCAGGCAAAGGTGGAAGGCCTGTGGCTGACCAAATTCGCTGACGATTGCAAATTGGGAGCAATCACTGAGTCCCCCAGTGATGTTAATATATTGCAGAAAGAGTCAATGCAGACAAATGACTGGTGCCAAAGCCAAAGCTAAATGCAAAAAAATGCATTATTATTCTTCCCTTTGGGAAAGCTGACATCCCTGCTAATTACATTATTGACAGCAGCCCCCTAAGTGTAGACTCAGTGGTACGTGATCTGGGTACTTAGGTCGATAGCAATTTGAACTTTGACCCCCACATATCTACAGTAGTAAGGAAATACTTCAATGTGGCACATCTAATATAAGTAAAGGCAGAGCATCTAGATCTAAGGATGTTATAATTCCATTATACTTGATTCTCGTCTGACCAATAATTGGGTACAATGGTCCCTTTTGTATGTTCCTCACCAGGCACCTGCAACAGCTGGAGAGAACACAGAGGTTTTTCACCAAGAAAATACACAGTATGCAAAACAAGTCCTATGTGGAAAGACTGAAAGGTCTGTCACTGTATTCTGTCTCCTGCAGGCTGCTAAGTGGCATCCTGTGCCTGGCTTACAGGGCAGTCTCTGACCAGGCCCTGATGGAAATGTTATACATTCATAAATCAAATTGCATGAGGGTCACTCACTCCAGGGATCTTAACCTAGCCTCTGACATGAATAGGTCATGCTGGAGAGATAGAGCTCCCAGACTCTTGCACTTCCCTGGAACCAGCTCCCAATTCAGATGAAACAGACACCTTCCCTGACCCTCTTCAAATGCAACCTAGATCATGGATGGGTGACTGCAAAAGCACTGCTAGGGTGGTGCCCGTGTCCTTCATGGATAGAGGCAGTCAGTATTAGTTACCATAGACTCTTACCTCTGTGAACTTTGCTCACCTAACCACTGACAATTGGGGCAACTCAGGATAAATATGGTTAGGTTTCTAAGGGCTCTAGGACCGATTGCCTAGTAACCTTCTATGAATCTATGAAATCACAAAGCTATTATCCCTAAACTCATACAGCTGGAAAGACCCTACCTGTAGAGCACTTTATAGTAGTGGTGATCCTAAGTTCATAACTGGCTATATAATTCTTACCAGTATGTTTGAAGGTTATGCTTACAGGACTTAAAAATCTTCTGTACTAGATGAGTAGAGATGTTTTTCAGTATACTAGAAGCTTTCTATTTTCTTTGTAAAGTTTGTTGATATAAGAATCCCACCATTTGGATTTATTTTTGAACTTACTGACATGCTTATGGGAGAAGGGGCTGAAGGGGGCACAGATGCCTCAATACAGATATCTTAAAGGGAGTAAAACTTGCATGAGTATGCAGTAGCATCAGTTTTGTGGATATGAGAAGAATTCTATTTATGATTATCAAGAAGGTCAGTAAACAGTAAGTACTTGGTTTCACAGTAATCCTTAAATAAAGTAGGATTTTTATGGAATGCAGAACAGTTTGTAAGGGAGAAAATTAAAACTGAGATTTAAGTAGTGCAGAAATTAAAAAAGGGGTTGCACACGCTGGGGATATATTTGTAAGGACAAGGTTGAAGAGGTTACTGCCATTGGTGGGAAGGAAAACTATCTGGTGTAAGGTAATGGCATTGACAAAACCAAGAGGTTTCTGGGAAAATGTATTGCTAGTAGTGTAAGTTAGCTTGTTGAGAATGGGTAGTTACAAATCTCACATAAGCACTGTAGCCGGTTTAAGGGTTAACTTTTAAATCTGACTTATGTATGAGGAGGACATAGGTGGGAATCTGTAATTGTAAATAATGTGATAGTTGGTCTTACTGAGTGCCATTAGGACTTCAATAATTTCCATGTTAGTAATGTGCATGATTTGATGCAAGATAATTAAGTTATGAACAAAGAAAGAGACTCTCCTCCCCACAGTTTTTGGTGGACCTGAACACATGATGAGTGATGAAACCTGATAATGAGGGAATGCAGTTGCTACAGTGGAACCACATATCAGTAACTACATATATATTGATATTTTGTAGAGAAATGAAGTCTTCAGGATGTGATATTTTTGTTGTTTTCATTTCTAGCATTAAGCAGTGACAACCTTATATTATTTTGAATATGAATTTGTTAAGTGGGGATGCACATAATTTGATATTTGCCTAAACAAATTACAGGGACAGGAAATGATTTGTCCAGTATGTGAAGGCCATGGAGTGAGAGGTACAGACTGTCTCTCATAAAGCAGAAGTGACTCTTGACCAGCTCATCCTAAGCAGTTACAACTTAGATCAACCTTGAATGATAGCAGTTTACCAGCTAATTACTGAAGCCAAATATATTGTCTTTGAATAGTCATCATTCATGGTTGAGACACAATAATGTTCAATACCAGGGTGTTCCTTCCAGAGGGACTTAAATGGAGAGCTCAGTTGTGACTTTATGCATCTCCCTCTGTGTGGAATGCTAATTTATTTAACTGTATGTCCTTATTATTATAATTCTCTGTTTATTGCTAATTGTTTCTTTTCACCCTTGTGTCCTTGGCAATACTTAAAAAGAGCCCTTGGACGTTCACCAACCAGGTTAACAAATGGTAAATAAAATAATTTAAATAAATTCCTCAGATCATTCACTGCCACTTGAGCAACCATGAGATTATATTTGTACTTAGGGTGGTGTAGGGTCTAAAGGGCCTTACTGACAACATTAATTATATCACTAGACTCTGCTGCTGCCAAGCCTACTGATTGTAGTGTCTGTGTGTTTGATAATGGAATCATCAATATCTAGGACATTCCTAAGGTGTGATGTAGGCCTAGAAATCCTTAGGAGTGCAGACTTGGATTCTTTGTGATTCACATTAAAAGTAGGCATAGGTGTGGGTGTAGGTAAAATTGACAAAATATTTCTGTGTGGCCAAGCATACCTCTCAACTGTCCATAATTTTTCAGAATGTCCAGATATTTGCCTCATATTTTTGGTTTGTTTCTCATAAAACTTGTGGTTTTAAGATAAATCATTGAGGAGTGAAGTCACAGGTATTTGAGTTTCACACTTCAGGCCTCATATCCCTCAGAAGATGCATACCAATGCAAAACAAGTTATTCTAGTAATGTCCAAGTACCATACGCGTTGTTCCCAGTGGCAATAAAACGAAAAATAAAGTCCAACAAATAATGTAGAAACAGGTCGTCACACCAAACGATCCTTGGAATTCAATAAAACTTTTATTCACATAAAACACAAGTGAGCGCTTTCGCCAAAAGGCTTCTTCAGACTTATACATAATCCAAGAGTTTATAATCATTTAAATAACCCTCCATAGGTTGTGATTGGTTACCTAATCTGCATTTGAAATCACAGTGTTATTTAAAGCGCTAGTTGCATAAATATGTATCATTGTTTTAAAACCACAACTATATGAGTACATAAATATGTATAAAACATCCAAAAATGAATCTAACAATACGCTCATTTAAGACATTGTGGACCTAGAGTCTTAAAAATTAATTCTCCACCTGGCCTCAATGACAAGGTTCATATTAAACCCTTTTTAAAAAGTAGAAAAATATATAGACCCAAGTAAATATGAATTAACTTTTGCACAATAGGCCTATTTTATATAGAACATTCTCATTAGAGTATTCAGTGCTAATTTTATTATGAGAATAGACCAGGCAGTTTAATGTATGTAGAGTACAGTTATGTTTAATTAATTTTTAAGAATTAATTTTTAAGACTCTAGGTCCACAATGTCTTAAATGATCGTATTGTTAGATTCATTTTTGGATGTTTTTATACATATTTATGTACTCATATAGTTGTGGTTTTAAAACAATGATACATATTTATGCAACTAGCGCTTTAAATAACACTGTGATTTCAAATGCAGATTAGGTAACCAATCGCAACCTATGGAGGGTTATTTAAATGATTATAAACTCTTGGATTATGTATAAGTCTGAAGAAGCCTTTTGGCGAAAGCGCTCACTTGTGTTTTATGTGAATAAAAGTTTTATTGAATTCCAAGGATCGTTTGGTGTGACGACCTGTTTCTACATTATTTGTTGGACTTTATTTTTCGTTTTATTGCCACTGGGAACAACGCGTATGGTACCTGGACTTTACTTTTATACTTTTGCAACGCTTGTCCCGGGCTCCGTTTGTGTGCTATTCTGCATTTGGACTATTTTATTCTAGTAATGTTTCTAAGTTTATCAGAGCAACATCTGAAATCTCTCCCTGACTTTGGGATTCTGTAACCCCATTATTTTTTGCTTTGTCTAGAATTCTTACACTAAGATGTCCAGATGTACGTGGCCAAGATTTGTTATGAGTGCCTACCTCCTCCATACTATTGAAAGTCTTTAACTATATTATTAAAGAAGGTATTACTGATATACATTGGAATAACTCGAAAACTATTTTAATATTAAAAAATAAACAGGATAAAGCAGATCCTCACAACTACAGACCAATCTCGTTAATAAATGTCGACATTAAGATATTCGCTGCCATATTAGCATGTAGATTGAAAAAAGTTCTCCCGTCTTTAATCTCCCCTGATCAAGCTGGTTTTATGAGCAATAGGCACACGTGGGATAATACATTAACCCTTGATTCCCTTATACAATTTACCAAAAAAGGAAGAAATCCAATATATGCCTTAACTTTAGATGCCTCCAAAGCTTTCGACAGAGTTAACTGGGAGTTTCTGTTTGCCTCATTGTCCCATTTTGGTGTGCCTAATTCTTTTTCGGATATGATTAGAACACTTTATACAAATTCCCAAACCTACCTTTACATCAACAAACAGAGATCGGAGCCAATTCTGATCACTAATGGAACAAGGCAAGGGTGCCCACTCTCTCCTTTTCTTTTTAATATTTTTATTGAGCCTTTCTTTCTTTATATTACTCAGAATACCTATCACAATATACCTAAAATACTAAACACTCAGATTGCACTATCAGCGTTTGCTGACGATCTTAATTTATATTTTCAGTCACCCAATACAGATTTACCCAAAATTCTTGATACCATAGAGAAATTCTCTATTGCATCAGATTATCAAATAAATAATAAAAAATCTCATATATTTCCTATAAACCCTAACTCCCATAAATCTTTTTATTTCCCTGAATCCTCCTTCCGAATAACATATAGCCTTAAATATTTAGGTATCCATTTTGAACATAATCAAGCCTCTATTCTTCAAAATAATTTATTAAAAACATGGTCTAACATACAACAAGATCTACAAAGATGGAAACATATGAATTTAGCTTTCCTGTCCAAAGCAGCTATTGTGAAAATGAATATCTTACCTAGGCTTCTATTTCAACTGAATGCTTTGGATGTATTAGTCTATAATAACTTTTTCTCCAAAATCAACAAAGAATTAGCTGGTTTCATTTGGTTCCCTAAATCAGTGAGAATTGCTTACCTTAAATTAACCTATCCTAAGGAAAAAGGGGGGCTAAGTCTACCAAACTTCCAATTATACTATAAAATTATTTGCTCAATTAGAGTTTGGTCCATCTCAAATTTCAACATCAAAACACAAATGCATTATCCAGCCTGGGTTAAAATGTGGTATCAACATGTTATATCCAACAAAATTAACCCTCAGGCTATTCCCTTTATCTATTACTTCTTTGAACAACTGTAATCTAGCTCAATCTTTGAAACATAAAATCAAGCTTTTCCAAAATCTTATTAAAGATATTAATCTGGTAAATTCTCTATCCCTTCTACAACCGTTGCATCAGAACCCAAATCTTAAAATTAACAATCTAATGATTGACCTTACTAAATTCCCTCTCATCAAAGATCTCAATGTATGGGATATTCTCAAACATAGGTCTAAAACTCTACCCGAGTTACGGTTAATCTTGGGTACTAATAAAAAATACACAGTCATTCTTAGACAACTAAGAGAAATCATTATGGCACAACATTTTAACGTCTCTCCCAATACTCAGGAATTAAACAAACTAGCTGAAGTTATCTCAGCAATCTCAAGCATTAAAAAAACAATATCATCCTCTTACAAGCTATTGACTAACATGATCTACGATTCAAACTGTCTTTTCTCCAACTACTGGAATACCATCGGACCTTCCATTACAGAGGATCAAAAATTATCAGCTATAAAATCTACTCTAGAGCTCTCTCTTTTCAAAAAACTCCTATATACACAAATGATGCTCAACAACAATGCTTATTATACTCCTGTAACTCTTAATAAATTTAACGCCAACTCTCCACCCTCGTGCACCTGTTGTTCATGTCCGAAAGCGGACTTGCTTCACATTATGTGGTATTGCAAACATTCTTACAAACTCTGGTGCTCTCTGAAAGTACGCCTGGAAAAAATGGGTTACTACACCTCCACACTCGTGGAGACAGCTATTCTTCACATTCCTACATCCAAAGTATCAAAAATGCAACTGCACATTCTAATTATCCTTTGTTCACTTGTTAAACTATACATCACTAGCAATTGGTTAGATCGCACCAAACTTAGTTGGGGAAAATTCAAAGAAATGGCTCATAAACATATCTCTGCACATAAATTCATTATAAAAGGTCCAAAAAAAAGAGCCTATTTTAGTAAACTATGGAAGAAACTTTTAGATTTAGTTCTTAGTGAATAATTTCTCAGGGGTACATTCAAAGCATCATTTACCCTTGTCTTTGTTAACTTATGGAGATCCAATGATAATTATGGTAGTGGAAGTGCAGCACATTACATTACATTACATCATGTTGTAAATATTGTATATAACAGTTTGTTTGGTTTTATTAATGACAATGCTTTTCTTATGTTTTACACTATTTCTCACTTATATCTATATTTAAACTGTTCGATTATGTATTATATTCTGTAATTATTCAACGCCTCATTTTAATGTTCATTACTACAATGGCTGTATGCATTGTTTCATTTTATTGAAAATATAATAAAAGATTTATTGGAAAAAAAAAAGATTTGTTATGAGTGCCTAGGGGTTTGGGCAATATTTATTTTTTTTGATGGCTTCAGTGTGTGTGGATGTGTATTATGGTGCTGTTTCCCAAAACTAGGAAGTATAAACAGAGATTTGCCTCTAATTCACATAAATAATTGCATCTCTCAAAGGTGGAATCAATGAGCGATATAAATAGTTGCTGTCAGTAAACATAAGGCAGTTGTTATAGAAATAGTGGCTGTCAGAAAACATGAGGCAGTTGCTATAGAAATAGTGGCTGTCAGTAAACATGACGCAGTTGCTATAGAAATAGTGGCTGTCAGTAAACATGAGGCAGTTGCTATAGAAATAGTAGCCTTACCTTATTGCAAGACATAAGCTTACTAAGGGAGGATAGGTTGCTGTACTAGCATATCTCTCAACTGTCCAGATTTTCACAGAATGTCCAGATTTTTGGCTCATAATTTTGGTCTGTTCCTCATAAAATTTGTGTTTTTTCTGGCAAATCACTGGGATAATCTGATGATTGAAGTCACTAAATAACGACATACATTTGAGTTTCAGACTTAAAATCCTTCAGAAAATGTATGTTAAAACAAACCGTTACTCTAGCAACTTTCTAGGTTTGTAAGCGCAATATTTAAAATATCTCTCTGTTTCTGAGCCTTTGTCCCCCCATTTTGCCAGGCTTTCTCCAGATTTCTTGCACTAAATGTTTGAGAGGTATGGTAAACATGAGGCAGTTGCTATAGAAATAGTGGCTGTCAGTAAACATGAGACAGTTGCTACAACTAACCCAAAACAGAGTGTTAACAGACTGACTAACAGACAAGACAAGGTTGGGGCTCCATGATGCGTACAGAGTGCTGACTATGTTTATTCTAGGGGTGCTATATAAAGGCTGTATAGAGGGTGGAGTAATATATGATCAGCCAATGAGATCCTTTTGGTGTAGGATTTAGTGGGAAGAAGGTCAGCACTGTTGGGGATATCTACTTTAATAGAAAAGAGAAAAAGTGAAGTTATGAGGGTAACAATAAGTAGGCAGATGCAAATAAGAAAAACTATGAGACCTTAAAGGAGGATAGCCATGTCAACTATTGAGGAAACTACTTGGAGTATAACTATGATATCTAATATGTGCTTGTAAGGAGCAACAACATTGAAAACAAACAACAGCAATGGGAAATCTCTTACCAAAGTTAAATCTAGTATGTATGGAGGAAGAGCAACAGTACAAGCTACGATGTAAGACAGATGTTAATCCAAAAAGATGATTTTGAAACCAATGTTATTGATTCAAGCACAATGCACAATCAACAACAGATGATCACCAAGGAGTACTTCAGAAGGGGAAGCAGCTATTATCTTGCACATTAACTTCTAAAGAAAAGCAGCTACTGACCAAAAGCAGTACACATAAAAAAAAAAAAAAAAAAAAAAGCTGATTCCCCAAGGAGTATTTTGGCTAATTCCCAGTTGAGCAAATACAAAACAAGCAGGTTAGATCAGAGAACATTGTTACTTAAATACTGCTATCACATAAAGTGTGAGATAATCAGAAAAGTCAGCCTTACCTTATTGCAAGACATAAGCTTACTAAGGGAGGATAGGTTGCTGTACTAGCATATCTCTCAACTGTCCAGATTTTCACAGAATGTCCAGATTTTTGGCTCATAATTTTGGTCTGTTCCTCATAAAATTTGTGTTTTTT
This sequence comes from Protopterus annectens, assembly GCF_019279795.1. Lineage (NCBI taxonomy): Eukaryota > Metazoa > Chordata > Ceratodontiformes > Protopteridae > Protopterus > Protopterus annectens. Next base: position 1,171,608,996 of record NC_056727.1, read on the forward strand.
CTGGCAAATCACTGGGATAATCTGATGATTGAAGTCACTAAATAACGACATACATTTGAGTTTCAGACTTAAAATCCTTCAGAAAATGTATGTTAAAACAAACCGTTACTCTAGCAACTTTCTAGGTTTGTAAGCGCAATATTTAAAATATCTCTCTATTTCTGAGCCTTTGTCCCCCCATTTTGCCAGGCTTTCTCCAGATTTCTTGCACTAAGTGTTTGAGAGGTATGGTGACAGGTATTATTAGCAAAAATACTGGAAGACTCAGGAGAAGTAGGATAAATTCAGTACAAAAATGAAAAGTTGGAAGATTAGGGCCTGATGTCTGTTTTTTTGCACTGCACTCTGGAGTGGAATGTAGAACACAACTCAATACAAAATAATGGTGGATATCACAACAGTCTGAATGTTATCCAGTAATCGCTCCTACCAAGAGAGAAACCAGCCAGCCAGTGGAAGATGCTAGGGAACTGTTCCTTTCCCATAATGGCTGGGAAAGAATATCATTCACCCTTTGTCTCATTAGGCAATCATAAACACCAAATCCTATTTTGCTTGAGTTGAACAAGTTCAGATACTGTAAGTCATTTCTCAGGTCTTTCAGTGGTAGTGTAGAAGGCTTCTTGCTCCTTTCTTCTTCTCTCTTTTTCTTAGTCTAGATATGAATTGTATGGTTCATAACTCAGTAGAAAAGAGTGGAGTTTACAATGACAGTCAGGACTTTAAAGAGTAATTCTCCCACCAAGATGAAAACCAAACATTCAGTGGTAGGTGCTTGCAAGCCACCTCTCATCTATAATGGCTACAATGCTATTTTTCTCACAAAAGGCAATGAAAGACATCCAGTTCCATGCTGACTGAGTTGAGCGGGGCCAGACATGTACATCAGCTGTAGGTCACTTCTCAGATCTTTCTGGAATCTTGTAGCATGCTTCTTCTCTCTTCTGTTCTCCTCTGCTCTGCTTGGTGTTTGGTGTCAATGCAGTAGATTGCATGGTTCACAGCTCAGCACAAAAGAGTGAAGAATGGTGAAGCCACCTGAAATTTAAATAGTAATAGCTCCCAGCAAATCAGAAACTAACCAGTCAGTGGTGGACACTAGGAAATTACCTGTTACTCATAATGTTTGAGAAATAATGCATCTGATGTTATAAATCTTTGTTCATTAATTACTATTAGGACTTTGGTTTTGTCCTCAAAAGCGATACAGCCATTTCCAAGCTTGCGCCAGCCAAAAACTCCAAGCTAAGATCTACCCATAATGCCCCTCTCCTAGTTACCCCAGATCTCATTTGCCACGTTCCTAATCAGATGTGCTAGCCATCTCTCTCAAAGCTAAGTAGAAAATTGTCATTTTTAAGATAGTTTCTCTTCAAATGTTTTTATTTTTTAGTCAATTTAGCCTTTTCTCACTGTGGCCTATAACCTAATTCTATTCCCTACCCTTTACCTTGGCAATTTAATTTCTACCATTATTGGTACTGTCCCTTTCTCCTGCCTTTGACAGGCCCTTCCTTACCACTTATGGTATTTTTTAAATACCATCGTTGGTATTCTCTCACCTTTTTCTCTCTCCCTTATTTTGTTTTTTTCTATAGGATAGCCTTGTTGCCTTACTATGTCAGACAAAGCTAGGTTGGGATTTAAACAGTGTGACAAGTGTGGGCGTAAGATGCCTAACTCGGATACACTTGCTCGTTGTATCTACTGTTTGTCGTGGATCATATTAAAGCTGACTGTGACATTTGTGCTAGTTTTAGTAATCGTACACTAGCAGAATATAAAAATAAGCTTATTTGAAAAGGTTTAATCAAGACACTTGTTAAGAGGCTCTATCTGGGTTGGAGGTTTCACCCCCTCCAAAGACCAAAAAACATAAGGAAAAACAGAGTCACTTAGTTCCTGCATCTCCGTCAGTTACGGAACAGAGTCGGCTCCATGCTTCGCTGGCACCCTTGGAGCAGACCTCTTTGGCACCAGGCTCTGTATCTTCTCCCTCGGTGCCATCCATGATGTTCACCCCTATTTTGGTTCCAACCTCGGCACCACTGACTTTGCTGCCATCCTTGGTACCAACATTGGCTCCTATGACTGTACCTGCCTTGGCACCATCCTCGGCCATGGTGCCGACAGTTTTTTCAGCTCCATTGGCTCCAAAACTTGAATATCTGCCAAGGACAAGATACTCTCCAAAATATGACCCTTTTTGGGGGCAGTGGTTTAGCCCCTTTCTAGAAAGACCTGATTCTCCTTCAGCAGCCTCCTTTAGATCCACTAGGAGTTTTTCTGAATTAGATCTAGTGCTGGTTGTGGACCAGCTTCTGGTAGTTAGGGGAATCCCCATTCTAGCTAGACCTTCCGTCCCTCTTGGCTTGGAATCTTTTACTACATCTTCCCCTCTTTATCCTCCTCTGGCCTCTACCCAGATCCTGGAGATCTCGGTAAAGATGTCCATTTTGTTGCATACTGTCTCAGCTCTGACAGCAGTTTTTCCCCTGTCGGCACCGACCACCCTTGCTGCATCGGCTCAGGTGGAGCTGATGCTCTCTCAGAGCAGTACTTGGACCATCTGTACCTTGGTACCTAGCCTGGCACCTATTTTCTCGCTGGTGCCCTCTATGTCCACAGCTCCGATGGCTTCCAGTCCTCTCAAAGCTCCTCACCTGGAGGTGGGATCCTCATTGTGGAGTGTCTGTGGTTGTCCTTCCTGGTTCCAGGCTCCCATCCATCCTTGGGTGGGCCTGCTGTCCAGGTGATGGAGAGGGTCCTTGACTCCGCAGGCTCTCAGTCAGCACCAGTGACATCAGTATCAAAACCTCTCCTAGCATGCACCTCTCCAACCCTCTATTTCAGGACCCCAGGCACAGGAGTCACAAGACCCCCCTTTGATTTGGTTGTTTGTGTTTGAAGGGAAACCCTTCTCTGGAGTCCTCCTCAGAAGATCCCACTGGGAAGCCACCCCGGAATAAATGATGCAAGAGGAAGCACCTTGATTCCCCGGAGGAATCTATCACTAAAGACACTGATTGTGATGAGGGGGAAGGGTCCCCACAGTCTCCCCCAGATGACGTCTCATTTGGAGACATTCTCAAAATCCTCAAGCAGCAAGGAGACTGGAAGTCATCTAACCCTTCTTCTGAGGAATCGGTGTTCTTGCAGGCCTTCTGTGCCCAGCCACCTACTTCCTGGGTGCCCCCACTGGCAGATGACCTTGTTAAACTCATTGTGCAGTGTGCCTGGAAGGCCCTGGACAATGTAGAACCTGTCCCCCGATGGCCAGACAAAATTTTATCTACACCTGAAGACCAGCCCCACTGGTCCAAACAGTTGACAGTTGATTCTATGGTTGTGGCGGCGGCCACCAAGAGGGAGCTGGCAGAAGATAGCTCCACTGTCCATCCTCCAAACAGGGAGTCCAGGACCATGGGCAGACTAGGGAAGTGGACCTATGCTTCAGCGACCTTTGCAATTCGGTCGCTGAACTATCTGGCACACTTTACTCACCTCCAAAGAGACCTAATTTCCAAAATGTCTTCCTCTTTGGTGGGGGTACTGCCTGATGAGGTGCGTGACACTGTTGCCTCACAGCTAGTGACCCTTGAATCCATCTCCAACTTCTCAATGCGTTTGATATCTCACACCACCGAGGGGGCAGCTCGAGCTACCGAATCAGGCATTGTCATGAGACAATGCTTGGATGCAGTTGGGTGACTTTGCAGACCCTTTAAGTCTTCCTTCATCAATGCACCTGTCAACGAATCTGCACATTTTAGACCAAAAGTATGAGACACACTTGCATGTAGTGAGAAAAATGGAAAGACCTTGTCTGCTGTGGGCATACACTTTTCCAACCCTCAGAGGTCCTACTCCAGGAACCAGAAGGGAGGAAAAATGTGGTTCAAGAAATCCCAAGGATCTTTTCGTGACACTCGTGGTGAACAATCCCCCCAGGGCAGAGGGGGAAACTCATATGGAAGACACCCCTTTTGGGGAAGAGGAGGTCTGCATAACCGGGGCGCTAGAGTTTCTTTCTCCAGCAGACCCTACCAGCGCTCCTGAGCAGCGGCCCAACTGCTTTCCTCTGGAAGCAGTTGGGGGTCATACTTCTCTGCACCTACCAGCCTGACATCTTATTGCTGCTGATGTTTGGGTGCAGAGAATAATATCCATAGGCTACCAAATACCATTCGATTTAATTCCCAGACCCATCAAATGAATCACAGATGTACAACCCAATCAGAGGGAATTAGCAGCCTTAGAAATAGAAAAGCTGCTAAGAAAAAGAGTCATCCAACCAGTCCCACCAGACCAGACAGGATCCAGGTTTTACTCGAGGTTCTTTTTAGTGCCAAAAAAGACAGGGGACTGGAGACCAATCCTAGATCTCAGCCTATTGAACAAATTTATCAAACCTCAAAAATTACAGCTAGTCACAGTACAGTCCATTCTTCCCTTCCTAGGGAGGGACAACTGAATGTGCTCTATAGACCTCCAGGATGAGTACTACCACATAAAGATGGATCACCGCTCCCAGAGGTTTCTCCACTTCTGGCTGGGAACCAATCACTACCAATTCAGGACACTGCCATTCAGTCTCTCGACAGCCCCCCCGAGTGTTCACCAAATGTATGGCACTTGTGGTAGCTCATCTTCAACTACAAGGATTCCAGGTGTTTCCATATCTAGATGATTGGATCCTTTCCACACCGACCAGGAATCTCCTACTCCACAGCCTCTCCTACACTCAAGGTCTCGCTCTCCACTTGGGGATTGCAATCAACAAGGACAAATCTCAAATGTCCCCAATGAAGACACTGGAATTTATTGGAGCAGTCTTCGACACAACATCCTGTCAAGCTTCTCTCCCCCTCACAGGCTTTCAAAAATAAGACACCAAATCCAAGACCTTCTTCCTTAGGCCATTTTACCAGCACATCTTGTATTGCAACTCTTAGGCTCCATGGTGGCTGCCATTACATTAGTACCACTGGCGAGGCTGCACATGAGAATCCTGCAGTGGCTCCTTTCCGCACAATGGTCTTTTCTAACTCACCAATTGACCACATGATACATCTTACAAACCATTGCAAGGAAGAAATGCTATGGTGGATGAAGCCACAAATTAATCTTTGGTGTCGACCGTTCTGTCTTCCTCAGCCAACGGCCACGGTGATCATGGACGCTTCCCTGTTGGGGGGGGGGCATTTCCAGGGAAAGACAGTCCAAGGCACCTGGTCCCCCATGGAGGCCAATTTGCACATAAATGTCCTGGAACTGAGGGCAGTTCTCCTAGCATTGCAAGCATTCCATGCATCCCTACCCTCTGGGACCATTGCAATTCAGTCAGACAACATGTCAGTCATCTGGTATATCAACAAGCAAGGCAGAACCAAGTCTTACTCCGTGTCTGGAAGCCATGAGGATTTGGCACTGGGCGATAGTTTCCAACTGCTTTCTTATAGCAATGCACATTCCCGGGAGTTCCAACCTTATTGCGGACAATCTGAGCAGGAACATCCTGATGCCTCACAAGTGGTCCCTCAACTCTGTAACAGCAGATCGGATCTTCCAATGCTGGGGCAAGCCTTGCTGCAATCTGTTTGCTTCCCCCATAAACTACAAATGCAGAAGCTACTTTGCCCTGATCCACCCTCAGGGGGAACCCCCGAGCAATGCTCTATTGCATGATTGGCCCCTGGGTCTTCTGTATGCCTTTCCTCTCATTCCAAAATGTCTCCAGAAAGCTCAGGGGTTGAGAAGCAAAGTGATCCTCATTGCCCCCTACTGGGCCCGTCAAGTCTGGTTCCCGTTTCTGTGGCACAGCCTGTGGATCCTGGATCATTCCCAACACCTGTTATCTCATCCTCAGGGAGTGATTCATCCGAACCTCCACAGTCTCAAGCTCACAGCTTGGTTCTTACACTTCCAGTGATTGCCAGGCTGCCTGACATCCCGTCTCCTGTTCATGAAAATCTTCTGGCTTCACACAAACCTTCCACCAGGAAAGTTTATTCTAGTAAATGGACTAGGTTCTCTATTTAGGCCAAAGATCAGAACTTAGACCCTTTCTCTATGCCTATTCAAAAGATTCTGCAATACCTGACTACTCTTTTACATGCAGGAGCCTCAGCATTGATGATCACTGTACATTTAGCAGCTATCACCAGTTTTCATAATGGACTTGATAATTCTTCGATTATGTCACACCACCTATGCAAGACATTTTTGAAAGGAGTATTACATGTTAAACCTCCGGTTAAGCCTCCCTTAGAACCCCGGGACTTGACTTTGGTACTTCAGTCTCTCACAGGTCCTCCTTTTGAGCCCTTTGATTCATGTGATTTAAAATTTTTGTCATGGAAAACCTTACTTCTAGTAGCACTTACCTCAGCAAGAAGAGTATCTAAATTGCAGGCCTTGAGTGTCAAGAGACCTTACTTGATCTTCCACACAGATAGGGTGTCCCTTCGTACTGACCCTTCTTTCTTGCCCAAGGTCATTGTTGGATTTTCCATTAACCAATCTATTGACCTGCCAGTTTTCTTCCCTCAGCATTCTAATAGAGGGGAGTACCTTTTGCATACCCTTGATGTGCATCGGCAGCTTTGTTGTTATTTGGACAGGATTAAATCTTTCAGGAAAACAGATCAATTGTTTGTGGCCTTTGCAGGACCCAGATTGGGTAAACCTGTTTCCAAAGTGACTTTATCCTCCTGGATTAGAAACATCATTACCTTTATCTACCAACAGAATAAGCTATCCTTACCTTCCAGAATAAAGGCTCATTCTACCAGATCTATGGCTACTTCTGTAGCATTTAATTCCAGAGCCTCTATGGATGATATCTGCGCAGCAGCCACTTGGGCAAGACCTCATACCTTTATCTCTCATTACAAATTGGATTTGGCTTCCAGGGGATGTGCATCTTTTGGTTCTATGGTGCTCAGGAATATCCTTCCTTAGGGCCACCCAGGACTCAAGTATCTGGGGACTCGGTCCTAATAGCAATTAATGAACAAAGATTTACAACATCAAATAAAGAAGTTATGTCTTACCATAACATTCCATCTGTGTTGTAGATCTTTGTTCATGCATTACTTCCCACCCTCCCTCACCCTGCCTGGACTCCTGGTGGACTTTAGGAACTCCTGGTTAGGGTATTTGCTCAAACAGAGCCTTCTACTATTTTTCTATTGCTACATCTATTATATAGGGGCAGGCAAACTCGATCTGGAGTAACTAGGATTGGGGCATTATGGGTAGGTCTTAGCTGAGAGTTTTTGGCTGGCGCAAGCTTGGAAACGGCCGTATCGGTCCCAAGGACGGAACCAAAGTCCTAATAGTAATGAATAAACAAACATCTACAACACAGATGGAACGTTATGGTAAGACAGAACTTCTTTTTTCTGCTCCTTCTCCTACAACAGGCAGTCAGAAACATCAGAACCCATGCTGCTTGTGTTAAGTGGTCCAGATATGTATCACAACTGTCGTGTTTTAGTTGTTTGCTCTTTAGGCCTTTCACAGTTCCTGGATTCATATTCTGTATACATGTACATATATGTACATGTATACATATATATAGCACCTGCAGAAGTCGAAATAATATTTAGCAGGTTTGTCTTTTTGTATGGGCTGTCACCTTGTAGCTGCTTCTTCATACGCCCTTCCCCCATATATAGCCTTTCATTTCATTTATCCCAGCTTTTTTAAAGACATAATGATTTTATACTGTACTACTCACTCAGGATATGCTTTTCATATATCCACCATCCTTTCTGAAAAAAAAAAAAACTTTATCATATCCAAACTTAAGTCAGACTCTGAAGACTGTGTCATCTCCACCCATGTTTCCTCTTCAAATACATTCCATCAAACATTCTCCTTAATGCTTTATGTTAACCATATTATAACACCTTTCTATCTGAGATTCCAATGAAAAATTACCCATTGTCTCTTATTATTTTTTAACTCCTTAATCATGTAGTTACCCTACATGTCACCCTCTTAATCTCCAACACAGGCTTCTCTTAAGAAGTCATTTTAACTAGGACCCAGCTTAACATACAAAACAAGATCTTCCCCAAAGTCAGCAGACTCATAAAAAAACACAAAATAATTGTTTGACAAATAATTAAACTAATGTATAAACTAAGGGGCATATTATATGTCACCTGAGGAATATATGTGTGCAGAGCAAGAAATAGCAGTTAAAACTGAATATGGATTGGTTTAAGACTGGGAAAGGAATAAGACAAGGGTCTATATCACTTCAACGAAACGGCAGAAGTTCGAACACCATATGTTTGAACTTCTAACCTCGAAGTGCAAAACCATCGAAGGCTTAGAACAGCGATTTTTTTCCCAGGGGAAAAAAAACGCTATTCCAAGAAAACACACACACAACACAAACACACCAAAATAAATAATCCACACATATACACTTCACAAAACCCTACTTCTAACCCTACACTAAATCGTACATACACTACTATCTATCCACTTACCTTAACCCAAACCCTAACCCTAAGGTCCATAACTATCGCACACTCACCTTACCCGCTTCCTAACCCTAAGGTCCGTAACTATCGCACACTCACCTTAACCCGGTCCGTTCGCACACTTACCTTAACCTGGTCCATAACCTTCGCACCACAGAAACAGCCCACCGAATTCTTTCCCTGGGAAAGAATTTGGTGTTCTGTGGCTTCGCGATAATCAGTTTTCGAACTTCACAGTTCGAACATCTGGTGTTCGAACTGCTGAAGTTTCGACGAACTGATAGGAACCCGTAAGACAAGACTATGCATAGTCATCCTGCTTGTTCAGTTTAAATGCTGAATATATCATGAAAAATGCTGAATTAGATCAATCAGACGCTGGAATCAAAACTGCTGTGAGAAATATTAACAACCTCAGATATACAGGTAGCACTCTAATTGCAGAAAGTGAGGAAGAGCCAAAGAGATTGTTGATAAAGATGAAAGTAGAAAGCACCAAAGCTGTTTTGTTGCTTAACATCAAAACAAACAAATTAAAATTATGTTATCAACAAGCAGAAAGCGCAAAAACTGTTTCATTGCTCAGCATAAAACGTAAACAAAAGTATGTAATCTAGTCCTTTCAATTCCATCAATTATTTGTAAATAGGGAGTGGCAGATTTTATTTTCCTTAGGCTCAAAGTTCTCTGTAGTTGGTGATTGCAGCCATGAAATTAAAAGACACTTGCTTTTTAGAAGGAATGCTATGGTAAATCTGGATAAGATTTTAAAGGACGAAGACACTGTGTTGTCAACAAAGGTCCATATAATCAAAGCTATGTTTTTTCCAGTAGAATCATATGGCTGTGAGAGTTTGACTAGAAATAAGGCTGTACAATAGATTTTTTTGAGTTATTTTTTTCTCCCCTTACTGTCATTCTGACAGCCATCCCAGTGCCCCATGTCCTTTGCTGGGTTTACCAGCACTCCAATTCACCCCCAGTCCAGTGTCCAAATTTTGAGCCAGGGATAGCAAGAATAATAAGGATGTTCTATAAGAGTTACTGTCCATCTCCTAGCTGGAGTGATTTACTGTATGACCTATCCTCTTTCTTCTCCACTCTCCTGTGGTTTCTGTGGTGAAGTCTAGGGCAGGCATGCAATGGCTTAGTCATGCCCCCACCCTATTCCCCTTTATGGACACATCTTCTAGTGACAATATTCCAAGCTTCCACCAAGGATCACCATCACAGACATCCAAAGGAGCACCCCCCCCCATGATGGTAACACCCATCTCTCCCTAACGTTCCATCAGTTTGCCTGACCTGAGCTGCTAATCAAACCTGGATTGGCTGGGCCATAGTCAGGGTTTTATCCCTGTATGCCACTGGACTAGATTTGTAAACTAGACTAGATTTGTAAACTAGAAGAGTGATGCTTTTGAACTGTGGTATTAGAGAAAGCTTTTGGGAATTCTATAGACTGCAAGAAGATTAAATCAGTCAATTCTTCCAGAAATAAACACAGAGTGTTCACTGGAAGGTGTAATACTAAAATTAAAACTCAAATGCTTTGGCCACAGAATGCAAAGACAGGATGCAGTAGAGACAATACTGAGGCTAGGAAAGATTGAAGACAAAAGAAAAAAGGGACAGGAGAGGCTAAGGTGAGTGAAGTACATTACTCAACTAAGGAATGTGAATCTGAAAGAACTTAAAAAAGTAGTTTTTGACAGACAGATCTAGCATGCTAAAGTCCTTCCAGTCATGAAAAATCAGATTTGACTATATGACTAAACTAGAACAATAGTAAACTAAGGGACAATGCATGGAAACTATGGAAAAAATGCAATTTGCTAAAATGAAAGATTTATCGTCTTAAGAAATACAGCAAAACAAAAAAATGCAAAGCAAAATAACCAGAAGTAATTCTGAGAATTAATGAACCAAGTAACTGTTAGGATGCATACCATATAAAAACATACTATAATAAGCAACACAATATCCTGGTCCTTAGGAAGCCTCACCTCAGCAAATTTCCAAACTGAATTTTCCAAAATCTCTCACACATCTCACTACAGAGCAACACCTCAAAAAAATTCACCACTGAACCTTGGCTGTGTCACTCATATCACTTTTTTATTTTAGAAGTGTCAGAACTAAATAGATTTAAAAACTTATAGAGAAAATCTCAGATGTGCCCTATCTACCGACAGGAAATTATGGTTTATATCCTTAGTTCATTTTATGCTGTAATGATCAGAAAATACATCCCCTCAGACATGTTTACAGTTTATATATCACCAAAAATACCATGCTAGATCTTTGGAAGCAAGCAACTGTGAGATTTCTATCCAAAGTTACCAAACCCACATCGGCTCACAGTTTCAGACCAATATCCATCATACTTACTTTTGAAAAAAACTTGTCTTCATAGGTCTCAACCTCTTAAGTGGCCAATGTGGAACACAGACCCTAACAATGTGTGACAAATGGTCAAAATGTGGAACACCCTATTTTCGCACTGCGCGAAAATGCGCCATGGAGCATGGTAGAACTGTAACATTCAATAACACTTCTCAGATCCAAAAACCTTTGTTTGATAATCTGCAATACCATAACCACACCATAAGTAAATGAAAGAGCACTCACAAAATGTAGTAAATGTGATTTTTATTTTTTGTAAACAGACATATTGCAATTCACACAAAGTTTAGACCAAGTTAAACATCCTATCATACGTCTGATGTAGACTTATTGTATGCTGCTGTGGCTTTCTTGGCTGCCTCTAAAACATGTTTTGGCAGCTTAATATCACAGACATCCAGTTCTTCATTCATTTTAACTGCCAACAAAGAGTTCAGTGTTTTTACACTCAGAGACTGACGCAGTTCAGTTTTCACTTTCTGCACCATACTAAATGCTGTTTCAGCTTGTGCATTAGAGTGTGGCAAGCAAAGCAGACTCATCATCAGCTGCTTAAAGAATGGCAGTTTCCTTTAAGTGCGAAGGTCCTTCTAAAGGTGTGCCCAGTACTTTGACACGCATGAGTGGGGCCCATCTACTGGGCCTGTCAGATTCCCTGTGTCCTCTATCTGATATTGGGTAAACTCGTCTATTAATTGTTCAGCCTCAACATCATTCACACATACACCCAGACGGAAGCCAACATCTCTGACAAGTCCTGAAGAAATGTCCAATTTTTTGGCTGGATTAATAAGTAATGCAGCATCTTTCAGTAAGTGATCCTGCATGGGAAACTTTTTTAGCATTTTCTGCAGCACTGCATCATAAAAAGCTGCAACTTTTTTATAAAAGTTAAATTCAATGACTGTGCCGGCAATATCCTATTCAATATATGAATGAAGAACTGGATGTCTGTGATATTAAGCTGCCAAAACATGTTTTAGAGGCAGCCAAGAAAGCCACAGCAGCATACAATAAGTCTACATCAGACGTATGATAGGATGTTTAACTTGGTCTAAACAAAGACATTGGGGACCTACAGACACTAGATCCTACCCAGTTCGGCTTTGTCAAGGGCAGATCCTGCCTTTTGAACCTGGTTGACTTCTTTGAAACAGTCAGCAAAGCCATAGATGAAGGGAAGGTAGTCCACACAGCCTATCTGGACCTTGCAAAGGCATTTGACACAATACCCCACTCTGGCATCATAGATAAGCTATCCAGCTTAAATATAAACCCCTATGTCACAAGATGGGTTGCAAACTGGTTCAAAGACAGAACCCACAGAGTGAGAGTTGCTGGAGCCATGTCAGACTCGAAACCAGTCACAAGTGGCGTCCCACAGAGTTCTGTCCTGGGACCTCTCTTGTTCAGTATATACTTTTCCGAGGTACAGGCAAACGTGGGAGGACTATGGCTCACCAAGTTCGCAGATGACTGCAAACTGGGCGCCATAATCAACTCTCCAGCTGACACAAACATCCTTCAAAAAGGTCTCACAGAGACAGATAACTGGTGCCAGCACCATGGTTTAAAGCTAAATGCCAAAAAATGTATAGTCATACCCTTTGGCAAAAACAATGTGCCCACAAATTACCACATAGGCAGAAACCCATTAAGTACAGAGAAAGTTATTAGGGACCTGGGAACCCAAGTTGATAGCAATCTCTCCTTTGAAAACCACATTGCCAAAGTGGTTAGAAAGACCTTCTACATAGCCCACCTCATCATGAAGGGTTTCACATCTAGATCAAGAGAGGTAATCATGCCCCTTTATTCATCCCTCATCAGGCCCATCATAGAATACAATGCCCCTTTTGGGATGTACCTTACCCGACACCTGCAGCAATTAGAAAGACCCCAAAAGTATCTCACCAAGAGGATCAAGGGTCTCAAACAGATGCCATATGCTGTTCGGTTAAAAAAACTCCAGCTCTACACAGTTGCATATCGCCTACTTTGAGGCGATATATGCCTGACATACAAAGCTATGTCAAATCCAGAATTAATGGACATGCTCCACCTCAGTAAATCTAAATCCCTTAGAGCCACACGCTCGAGGGACTTGAACCTCAGCACAGAAATAAATAGAACTTGCTGGAGGGACAGGTTCATAACCCAGAGGCTCCCTTCGCTCTGGAATAGAATTCCAGTTCATGTAAGGCAGAGCACCTCACTGAATCTCTTCAAGAAGAATCTCGATAGGTGGATGGGGGATCGTAGGTTTGTCCCAGGGATTACTCCCGTGTCACTATTAGACAGAGGCACAGTAAACTAAACCTTAAAAAGGGCACAGTATACTCAAATCAAGGGGTGGCGTAAGCCATACAGAATCGGGCTAGGCTTATAATTGCCTCAGGGCAGATAGCCTAGTATGAACCTATGAACCTATGAACCTATGGCTGTTCATGTATTGCTTGACTTCATAGCCAATACGAAGTTCACCATTTGGTAGAACACAGCTACTGTCAGTCAACACTGACACATCACTGTGTTTGATTAGTCTGACAGCAGATGCAGGTCTGAGGAGTCTGCCAGCATACTGCTGCAGGAGTTTATGCACGGTGGCAGGCAGTGTCAGTAGCTGACTTTCTCTACTCTGAAGCTGTATGTTGAACTCCAGTAAGGGTTCCCGTGCATACTAAAGGAACATAAAAATCATATGCACTTCATGACTCTGCAAGTTTTTAGAAATTAAGTCAATCTTAGCAGACCTTGGCTCTGCAGACAGACAATACGAATTTAGAGCTGGCCACATGTCCAGGGTTCTGTTAATAACCTTATCAAGACTGAGCCATCTAGTAGGTGCATGTCTAATGATCTTGAGGGGGTCAGTATCTGTGAACAAAGCAAATTCCTGCAGTTTTTGTTGTCTTTGTGCACTGGAACTGAAATGGCAGTACAGATCTGATCCAAGTTCTTCAACTGGTGAATGTAGTGCTTTTACAGCAGCCTTACTACAGAGATCTGCCAAGTGGCAGAGACACCCCATGTTTACAATTGTGGGCTTCACCTCCTTTAAACACGATGGCACAGAATTGTGTTTTCCAATCATTGAGGCAGCATTGTCTGAAGAAAAGCCCACAATGTTGGAAACTGGAATGTTAAATTTTGTCATTGTGGACATTAAAGAATCAAACATTGCTTGTCCAGTTCCTGACACACATTCTGGCATATCAAGGAACCTGGTCACATTTTTGCTTGCCTTTTCATCAAGGTAACCAACAAGGATGACTAATAGTTTGTCATCTCCCATGTCTGTGCTTTGGTCCATATACACCCAGAATGGTGATTTCTGGCAGGCTGCTGCAGCATCATTCTGGTAATGAGTTCCCAGCACATCCCGTGCAATGCATGCTGCCTTTGTCGCTCCACATGTCATTTTACAGAGAACATCTTGATCCTCTCCACACTTCTTCATAAATGTCAGGATGTGTTCTCCTGCTGCAAATGATAAGTTGTGTTTAGCAAGGAGAGACACAAAACCAACCTCTGCCTCAACCACCTTTGTACTTGCTAAATTCTGTGGTCCAAAGAAATCCACCATAGATCGTCCAGCTGCATGCTTGCAATTCTGCCTGTGTTTCTCACTATTAGCATGTCGTTACAGGTCATGTCGTCCCCCATGATGGATTGTGAAATCTGTGTTACAAGTCTTGCAGAAGGCAAATTTCACTCCGCGCCTACTCATAGAAAGCCAGTCAAAGGCACTTGCCCAACTTGGCTGAGAAATTGTGTATCTTCTCTTCTTTGGGGTGTGAGCTGTATCTATATCCCCGTCCTCACTATAGTCTGGGTAATCTATACTTAGCAGGTTTGCAAAACACAGTGGTGTTAAACAATGAAACAAATGGGGCTACAGTGCAGAAAGGAAAATTAGAAGATGTCCTCAATATCAAAGATATAAGACAATAGGGTCATAACCTACCCATATCACTGGAAGTTTCCTGACTTTGCACCCTCTTCTCTTGCTCATCTCTGCTCCTTTTGTTTACTATAAAGGCCTGCATGCTTCACTTCCGTGCCTCACTGACACTTTCAGTCCTCTGGTGCTCACTTGCCCACCTAACCAGTGTTGCAGAAGGGAAGAATGACTTTCATGACATTTAGTACTCCAAGTATCTTTGATTATATCTCAAAATCCATGCTAAGGAACACATCCAGCTTAACAAAGGCACTTACACACATCATGACAATACTACTTGCAAATACTACTTACATTTTACATTCACCACTTTAGATGTGGTCTACCCCTGTCCTACAGCCAGGTGTGTGCCTGGCAAAGATGCCTAAAAAGGTACTTAAAACCAGGGCCCTCTGTACTTTTACAATAATGTGCCATTTAAGACAAGGAATGCAGGATCAAGTTACACAAAGTTCTACTGAAAACAAATCTGGATATGTTACAGCATCTCATTACTAAAACTCACTTTTGACATCCATCCTGACATACTTCTCAACTTAGTGCAAGTAAACTGGACAAAGCCCAACACAAGAAGGACAAGCAGCACAGAGACTTTAAATGTTGCTCTTAACCTTAGAAATACTCTTATAAACCTAGAAAGTTTGTCACACATTGTTAGAGTCTGTGTTCCACATTGGCCACTTAAGAGGGTGAGACCTATGGTGACAAGCAGCAAAAACGTACAAACACTTTAAAAACTGCTCTTAATAAACCTAGAAAATTGCTAGAACAGGACCTGTCTTTGCATACAGTTTCTCCAAAAACAAAGTCAATTAGTTTCAGAGACGTACGAGGGTGACAAGCAGCAAAAACATAAACACTTTAAATATTGCTATTATAAACCTAGAAAGTTGCTAGAAGAGGACATGTCTTTGCATACAGTTTCTCCAAAAAAAAGGCAATTACTTTCAGACGTACTAGTGGACAAGCAGCGGAAACATGCAAACATTTTAAAATATTGCTCTTATAAACCTAGAAAGGGCAATTACTTTCAGAGACGTACTAGGGTGACAAACAGCAAAAACATACAAACACTAAAAGGGACAAGCAGCAGACCTGTCTTTGCATACAGTTTCTCCAAAAAAAAAAAGCAATTACTATGAGATGTACTAGTGCACAAGCAGTGGAAACATGCAAACACTTTAAAATATTGCTCTTATAAACCTAAAACGTTGCTAGAACAAGGACCTGTCATGTCCCCCCCCCCAAAAAAAAATATATATAAAATAGACATTAGGGATAAGCAGCAGAAACAGACACTTTAATATTGCTGTTTTAAACTTAGAAAAGTTGCTAGAACAGGATGTGTGGGACAAGCAGCACAAAATCCAGACTAAACATTGCTTATACACTAAGAAAGTTGCTAAAGTCACAGGGTCTGTTCTAGCATAAGGGAAACATTTGCAACCATATCAGCCTAAAGCATTTACCTCTGCTCTGCCTACCACTTCAGCTGAGCTCAACACAATCCAAATACACAAACTCAAATCCCGGTTATCCACTCCAGCAGCACAGCAGAAAAAAAATCTCAGCCATTCAGTTGTTGTACAGTGCTAATGAACAACAGACATACAGCAAATCTAGAAGAATTTTCTAGGAAGCAAACATACAATTTAATTACGTATTTAACAGCTGCAGTGCTCCACTTGCTCGTCTCTGTCAAAGTGCTGCCTTTGCATAAAAACTTAGTACTGAGTCTCTTATAATTCTGTCTCCTACACTGAAGCTTTTTTCAAGACCATGTCATGTTAAAGGTTCACCAATATTTATAAAGTGATATCTACAGTTTTAAACGATTTTCTCACCCAGTTTTCTTGTTCTATATTTAATTTATCATATGGATTTAAGACATCTAACATAGGGCACATAATAGCAAATAATAAAAATATAATCTCTTAGGTGCATGCCAGTGTAGCATCTACTCTATTTCTTGAGAACCATTTGCACAGTTGAACAACCCTGTAAAATATCAAAACAAGCATACAAATGTTATTATGTTTGTTTACAGATCATGAGACTGTTTCTGCTAGCTTGCCTGCTATATCAACGGGTGTGTGAGCTCTTACCTTTAATCTCCCCTTGTATCTGACTGCAATAACAGTATTCCAATAAAAACTTAAGAAAGCTTGCAGCTGCTGTTGCCGAACTCCTAATGAACACGCTGCCTATCCATTTTCAGTCCTTAAAAACATTCAGACACGCACACTCAAATCTCTGCCCCTCCTTCGGGCCACAACCAGGACTTTAAAGTGAAAATGCTCTACACTGCAAACGGACTCACCGAGTGACCTCTCCTGGCAGGCTAACTTCCACCGACTCCCGTCCGTCTTCTTTCTTCTCCCCGGCCCTGATGTCTTCGATC
Source organism: Protopterus annectens (assembly GCF_019279795.1). Classification (NCBI taxonomy): domain Eukaryota; kingdom Metazoa; phylum Chordata; order Ceratodontiformes; family Protopteridae; genus Protopterus; species Protopterus annectens. The sequence continues at coordinate 1,171,626,268 of NC_056727.1, forward strand.
TGGAGACTGCAACTGGCACTGGCCTGCTCCTTCCTTCTTCCAGCCTAGTGTGTAACACCATCACCAACGATCGCCCAAGAAAAATTCCCCTGATTCCTGGAAGCCTTTTTCAAGCCATTATTTTGTCGTGAAAAGGCTTCCAGGATCATGATTGGTCTCTATTTGGGAGCTCTCATTGGCTCCCATCCTCCTCAGATTCCCTACTTGATTGGCTCATAGACCGAGTTCGCGATTGGCCGTAAATGCGGTCTACGAGCCAATCAAAAACTGCAGAGTTTAGCCAATGCAGAAGGGTAGACGAGCTATGCATTGGTTTGTATACCGCAATGCCGATTGGCAGTAATTGCGGTACACAAACGAATCAAAAGCCTTGTAGCGGAGCCACAGCTGTTCAATGCGAAACAGCGGAACAGTGGCTTCGCTCTTCATTAAATGCGGAGCATTCTGCATAATCCGGAGCACTTGAGAACTCAGCTTGTCTTCAGCCAGCTAACCAAATACCTTCACAAGTCTAAAGTGCTCTGATATCTGGACCATTTTGTACATGATCACAGATGAAATCATCCAAAGTGTGTATAAACAAAACTTAACCAGTACTATCTTTACAGACTTGACTAAGGCCTTTAACCTAGTTGAGCACACACTTTTTACTCAACTCATTGCAGTAAATCATTTCTAACAGACACTTCACAGTGCAGATAGGTTCAACTACTTCCCAAAGGTTCCATCCAACACAGAAGTTGTGCAAAGTTGCATATTATCACCTATACTGATGTCACTATCTATAAATATACTGCCATCAGACCTACAGATTCCCATAATGAGAATTTTTACCCTAGTTAATAGTGTACTCACATTTCCAGAACCCAGATGCAGTTTTATACATTTTACCTCAATAAACCTTAGCTGTTATCTGTCAGACCAATCCTCTAGATTCCTCAAATCACTCTTCAGATTGTCATCCAACCTTTTAGTTGCTGCTCTCTGCAAATAAGTATATTTAGCTCTACTCTCCTAAAGTAATGCTTGCAATATGTATTAAGCAATGCAGATTCCAATACTGACCCTTGTAGTATCCTGCTTATCTCCCCTAGGAACCCCTCACTTTGAATCAATTCTATGCCATACTGTGCTCATACCATTCCCTTGAAGTTTGACCTTAACATCATATGTGTCACATTGTCAAAGGCCTTACTGAAAGCCAAACTCAGCACATACAATTTGGGTTCTGCTTATCCATCTGAGCAGACATGAAGTCACAGAACTGAAGTATATTAACCTGATAAGATCTGTTTACTATAAAGCTATACTGAAAGAAATTGTAAACCTTGTTATTCCTCCATGCACGCACACATGCACGCACACACGCTCACACACACACACACACACACACACACACACACACACACACACGCACGCACGCACGCCCGCACGCACGCACGCACACACACACACACACACACACACACACACACACACACACACACACACACACACACACACACACACACACACACACACACACACACACACACACACACACACACACACACACACTTCCTGGTGAATCTTCTGGGTCTTTTCTGTAACCTTCTTCACTGCAAACTGGCTGGCCTCTGACTCCCCAGGTAGCACAGCCCCAGATAGCACACGCTCACTCTCTTAAACAAAGGCACTATTGTTGTCCTTCTTAAGTCCTCGTATAACATTCATACTTTCAGTGAGCTGTTCAACAGAACCACAAATGTTCCACCAGTACAACAATGATATGTTAAAAAATCCTGGTGTAAACAGTCGCATCCCCCATCTTCCCCCAGTGCCTTAAACATCATTTCAGATTTTCACTTACTAGATTCTATATCACTCTACCTACCTCTACTAATTATAAACTTCCCCTCCCATGGAGGCATCATTCCTTTGTAGATATCAATGCATTCAGTTGAGAAGCTTTACCTGCACAGTTTAATATCAAAATCCGTAAAGTGATCTTCTTTGATTAGCGTTAAATTGAATGTATGGTTTCAGAGTTTTTAAAAATTGAAAGTATACCTAGTGAATTTATAATACCGATATCTGGATGGCAAATACATTTCAACGGTCACATTTTCAAAACATCAAATACCGAACAGTCAGCTATAACATGATTCGGAATTGGGATATAAAACCGTTTCTGTTTTCAAAATTATATTTTGACAGCATGAATAAATGCACAAGTACACTTCTGGATTTTGATAATAAACCTTACCTGCGCTCCAATTTCTTTATAGTCATTGCCTTCCTTTCTCAGCTTATTTCTTTCCACTTTCATCATAAGTTCATAGGTTAATACCAGGCTGTTGATCCTGAGGACCATCAGTAGCCTAGCCACAGTACCCCATTGCCATGACTAATTTAAACTTAGTTTTGGCTCCCTTTCAATGAAGGTTTGAGAGATAAGACCTGGGGTGTAGTTACAATTGCTCATCTATTTGTTCAATTTATTCCTGAAGGGGATCAAGGAGTTTCTTTGCTTTACATCTCCTGAGCTGGTGTTTAGGGAGTTATTAGTTTTGCAAATGGGCAAAAGGTCGCATAGGACTGGATTGTTCAATGTTCCATAGGTTAGATGGAGGTCACCTCTCAAGAGCCTTTAGGAATCAGAAAGTAGAGAAAGCACTTTACGATAGTCTGTGTAGCTCAAGGAAATCGTGCACTCGATTATGTTACTGAGAAAACACTGCAGTCTCTAAAGCTGGCTTATATGCTTAGGTACATACCAAAGGGGCCATTATGCCCTATTATAGGTCTGATGAAGGAGGAGTAGAAAGAGAGAGATGATAACTTCCTTAGGTCTGGATGAAATACCTTTGATAATTAGTCTGGCAAGGTGAAACATTTTTTTAACAAGTTTGGATACATGGTAATCAAAAGCTAGTTCATTGTCGATGAAAGTGCCCAAATCCCTAATAGCTCAGTTGACTTTCAAAGAGGTTTCACCTATGTGGTATATGCATGGGCGTCCAGCTTTGCCTAAGGAAACAATGCTGCATTTCTTGGCATTTAGTTTTAGGCCATGATCCTGACATCACTTAATAGTTTTGTTAGTCCCTCATGAAAAATCTGGAAGTTGGATGTGGACTTAATGACAGCGCTAAGTTTGGATTTATTTTTTCTTGTTGAAGCTACATAATTGTGTGACTAGAAAGAAATGAGAAGCCAGAGTTAGAAGGTGTCAAAAACAAGAATTGGATCCTTCTTCTATCTGACACTAGGGGCAAGGGCTTTTATAAGAGAATTGGGATGAGTGTTTTAAAATCTGCATTTCTGAGAAATCAAAATGTCTAAGGAATGGAATTTGTTTCTGCACTGGCAGGTGACTGTATAACCTTTTATCCACATCTAATACAACAAACTGCTAAAAGCTTTACCTATACATTTTCACTTACATGTTAATTAGGTTCATAGGTAGGTACTAGGCTATCTGCCCAAAGGCATTTATAAGCCTAGCCAGAATGTCTTGGCTTTCGCCAACCCCTTAGATTAGTTGCCTGTGCCTCTGTCCAGCAGAGCCACTGAAGTGATCCCCGAGGTAAACTTTCTGTTTCCCATCCACTCATCAAGGTTTCTTTTGAAGAGTGTTAGCGAGGAGCTCTGCCTAATGTAGACTGGGATATTGTTCCAAATCATGGGAAGTCTCTGGGACAGGAATCTATCCCTCCAGCACATCCTATTTATTGTTGTGGTGAGGTTTAGATCCCTAGAGCATGTGGCTCAAGGGGATATGATTTTCTTTAAGTGGAGCATGTCCATCAATTCTGGGTTGGACATGGCTTTGTATGTCAGGCAGAGATCACCTCTGAGTAAGCGGTATGCAACCGAGAAAAGCTGGAGTTTCTTCAATCGAGCTGCATAGGGCATCTGTTTGAGGCCAGTGATCCTCTTGGTGAGGTACTTCTGTGGTCTTTCCAGCTGTTACAGGTGTCTTGTAAGGTACATCTCAAATGGGGCATTGTACTCTATGATGGGTCTGATGAGTGATGAGTAGAGGGGCACAATGACCTCTTTTGATCTGGATGCGAACCCTTTTGTGATTAGGTGGGCCACATAGAAGGATTTTCTAACCACTTTGGCAATGTGATTATCAAAGGAGAGATTACGATCTACTTGGGTCCCCAGATCTCTTATTACATCTTCCGTATTTAGGGGACTACCACCTTTGTGGTAGTTTGTGGGTACTTGTTTTTTCCATAGGGGATAACTATGCACTTTTTGGCATTTAGCTTGAGGTCATGATTTTGACACCAGGTATCCGTCTCAGTGAGACCCTTTTGGAGGACGTTTGTGTCAGCCAGAGAGTCAATTATAGCCCCTAGTTTGCAGTCGTCTGCGAACTTGGTCAGCCATAGTCCTCCTGTGCTTGCCTGTACCTCTGAGAAGTATATGCCGAACAGGAAGGGTCCTAGGACTGAGCCCTGGGGATTGAATGTATTCTATTTTTATACCAAGTTTCCAACTATTCTTCATTGATACTATTACTTTTACTACAATCTACTTCTACTGCTCAGTATACTTTGTATTGTGTGCAGTACTTCAGTGTATGGAATTAATGTGGAGCTTCTCTCCCCTGTATTGTGCATAACATTTCTGTGTATGTAATTATGGAAGCTTTTCTCCACTGTATTGTGTGTAACATTGCTGTGTATGTGTAATTAATGTGGCGCTTTTCTCCCTGGGCCTCTACTGAAAATAGACTCATTCTTGGCCCAGTGGACAAATGCAATAAATAAAGAAATATAAATAAATAAATAAATAAACTGCAAATTCCAAGACTGAATCCAGAGAAAGCATTCAGCAACAGTAACCATCTGATTGCCGAGAATCATTAGAGTGAGTCCCACAGTAGTGAGACTGAAAAAGTGAAAATGCAGACTTACAGATATTAAAACTGGGTTTGGTATTTATCAGAGTATTAAAACTGGGTTTGGTATTAATCAGAGTATTCTTTTTTTTTCTAAAGTATTGTGATCTTGGAGTTGGTATACATAAGCTAAGGGTGGGGGGAAGGTTTGCCGTCTGCAAAAAACAGCTTTAACTCTGTATGTTTGAAGTCATTTTTTTCATAATTCCTGGGATTAGACGTATAAGGTTTTGAATTGCAATATAGAGTTTTCAGCAAGAGTGACTAGATCTCTAAAAAACAGAGCTATAAACTACACCCTACAAACAACAAACAAAGAAATAGACATACTTTACAGACCAGAATTCAATCTCTCCACTGGAGAAAAAGCATTCACTAAAATCACCCTTGCTAGCTAGAATGGTCTCCCACAAACTATAAAAGTTATTATGAGTATAATAATTTCAAATAATTATTAGTAATTAAATAATTAATATTGATTAACTTTTCAGGATCACACTAAATCAAAACCTGTGGAGTATGAATGCAACTTACCTGCAAAAGGGTGTATATATATATATAGATCCAGTTTTCACCCATATAAATTGCCTGCGATATAGACTGATGAAGAAATTAAATACTCCTAGCAATGCCTGTTGAATTCAACCTGTCTTAAACAATGTAAAATGATTATCAACACTGTATATAAAATATTTATACATGAACTACTCAGTATATAAAACACTAATGCACAATTTAAAGGCTTAGTTTTATTGCACATAACTTCATGTAACAATTTTACTTGAAACAGAATGCAATGTAGGTAGTCCACATATACTACCTATAACTATAAAACACTGCACTGTAATGTAGGTAGTGCACATATACTACCTATAACTGTACAACGCTGCACTGTAATGTAGGTAGTGCACATATACTACCTATAACTGTACAGCACTGCACTGTAATGTAGGTAGTCCACATACACTACCTATAGCTGTACATCACTGCACTGTAATGTAGGTAGTCCATATATACTGCCTATAACTGTACAGCACAGCACTGTAATGCAGGTAGTCCACATATACTACCTATAACTGTACAGCACTGCTCTGTAATGTAGGTAGTCCACATATACTACATATAACTGTACAGCACTGCACTGTAATGCAGTTAGTCCACATATACTACCTATAACTGTACAGCACTGCACTGTAATGCAGTTAGTCCACATATACTACCTATAACTGTACAACACTGCACTGTAAATCGGGTAGTCTACATATACTACCTATAACTGTGCAGCACTGCACTGTAATGCAGGTAGTCCACATATACTACCTATAACTGTACAGCACTGCACTGTAATGCAGATCACCCACATATACTACTTATAACTGTACAGCACTGCACTGTAATGTAGGTAGTCCACACATACTACCTATAACTGTACAGCACTGCACTGTAATGTAGGTAGTCCACATATACTACCTATAACTGTACAGCACTGCACTATAATGCAGGTAGTCCACATATACTACCTTTAACTGTACAGCACTGCACTGCAATGTAGGTAGTCCACATATACTACCTATAACTGTACAGCATTGCACTGTAATGCAGGTAGTCCACATATACTACCTATAACTGTACAACACTGCACTGCAATGCAGGTAGTCTACATATACTACCTGTAACTGTACAGCACTGCACTGTAATGTAGGTAGTCCACATATACTACCTATAACTGTACAGCGCTGCACTGTAATGCAGGTAGTCCACGTATACTACCTATAACTGTACATTACTGCACTGTAATGTAGGTAGTCCACATATACTACCTATAACTGAACAGCACTGCACTATAATGCAGGTAGTCCACATATACTACCTATAACTGTACATCACTGCACTGTAATGTAGGTAGTCCATATATACTGCCTATAACTGTACAGCACTGTACTGTAATGCAGGTAGTCCACATATACTACCTATAACTGTACAGCACTGCTCTGTAATGTAGGTAGTCCACATATACTACCTATAACTGTACAGCACTGCACTGTAATGCAGTTAGTCCACATATACTGCCTATAACTGTACAGCACTGCACTGTAATGCAGTTAGTCCACATATACTACCTATAACTGTACAGCACTGCACTGTAATGCAGTTAGTCCACATATACTACCTATAACTGTACAACACTGCACTGTAAATTGGGTAGTCTACATATACTACCTATAACTGTGCAGCACTGCACTGTAATGCAGGTAGTCCACATATACTACCTATAACTGTGCAGCACTGCACTGTAATGCAGGTAGTCCACATATACTACCTATAACTGTACAGCACTGCACTGTAATGTAGGTAGTCCACATATACTACCTATAACTGTACAGCACTGCACTGTAATGTAGGTAGTCCACATATACTACCTATAACTGTACAGCACTGCACTGTAATGTAGGTAGTCCACATATACTACCTGTAACTGTACAGCACTGCACTATAATGCAGGTAGTCCCCATATACTACCTTTAACTGTACAGCACTGCACTGCAATGTAGGTAGTCCACATATACTACCTATAACTGTACAGCACTGCACTGTAATGCAGGTAGTCCACATATACTACCTATAACTGTACAACACTGCACTGCAATGCAGGTAGTCTACATATACTACCTGTAACTGTACAGCACTGCACTGTAATGTAATGTAGGTAGTCCACATATACTACCTATAACTGTACAGCACTGCACTGTAATGCAGGTAGTCCACATATACTACCTATAACTGTATAGCACTGCACTGTAAGGTAGGTAGTCCACATATACTACCTATAACTGAACAGCACTGCACTGTAATGCAGGTAGTCCACATATACTACCTATAACTGTACAGCACTGCACTGTAATGCAGGTAGTCCATATATACTACCTATAACTGTACAACACTGCACATCTGGGCTCCTAAAACTCAGCTGATTATTACTAGACTGTAAGCATGTGAAAGATATAGTCTATGTATGTGTAAGACCACTGACTGCCAGAGGACCAGATCATGACTGAAAGGGATCCTTGGACCACCTACATAGTTATTAAAAATAAAATAAAGTGAAACAAATAAAATGCAATACCTAAGGTTTAGGTAAAGAAAAACAGAGTTGGGTTGTATTTGAACACTGGGTTTTACATAAACAACCATGCACGCGCATACACGCACATACACACACATACACACACACACACACACACACACACACACACACACACACACACACACACACACACACACACACACACACACACACACACACACACACACACACACACACATGCACTAGTGCATGTACGCGCAAAATTAAAAACATAAAGTCTGTGTAATTTAGACCAAAATTTTAATAACCAGTTGGGTACTTACAAGGGTGAGAAGACAAAACAACATCTCATAAGCTATTATACATAAGTGCCACATCTGCCTGAGATAAAATGTATGTCACAGAGATGTGTGATCATTTACTCATCTGTGTTTAGGATCCAGACATCACTGCCTTAGTATTCCTGAGTAAAGTGGGCCAAAGGAATACTTGGGGTGGGGGACTTCCATGGAGATGTTTGGGGTAACATTATTTAAATCCCTAGTATGGATATGCTTGTTGCCGTCCTCTCCTAATACATATAATGAAACAGGCTGTGGTATACATGTCAGTCATGTGTTTTCTTGAACAAGCCAAGGTAATCTTTGCGACAGCTTCCCTACACATTTTTGAGCTTAGACTGGAAGAGGTGATGACTAGTTGATGTCGGTGAGGGTGCAGATCCCAATCCCTGTTTTCCATTGGAAATTGCTGCCAGTGCAGTTTCTTCCCTCCTTTATGTATGTCTCACCATGAAGTTGGTACATATATATATATATATATATATATATATATATATATATATATATATATATCTAGGTTTAGGGGATAAGGGGGTTTTCACCCTACATCAGTAATGCAGGAGAGCTTGCTCTCTGCAAAATATGATTTTATTTTTTTTTCCAATGGGACAAGGTTATGACCACTTGTTTTCATATAGTTTTAACATCATCCAGCTGTAACTCGGCAAGTCATAGTGGAAGTCTTCGTGGAATAACATTTGTTTCTATGTATAGTTGTGATTGTCTGGGCAGAGATGTCTTATTATTGTTTAAAGGACACAGTGATATAGAATCTATGCATTTAAGTGAGATTTATATCCAGTCTGTTAGTGCATAAAATACAAATTATTAATCATTTGGGAAATGACTTCCAGCATGAAGTGTGCAGTGATCATCATGTAAATACTTCAACAAGTCTTTATCTTCCATGAAAACAACATAAATCTGGTGTCCATTTACTTTTTGCTGTACAGTTGTTGTCTACTTTAGTTTGTAGTACTGCATATTTAATATCGAGTGCCCTTTGATTTTTTTTGACTGCTACTGCATATTACGTTCACTCTCCTTTTGATATTAACAGTTGTTGGCTTTATTTCATTTTTAACACCTTCATTGAATTATCACTTAAGATACAGGAAACATAGATTTCTATACAAGAAAACAAACTATGTATATTAACATGTTCACTGTTATAAACATTATACGTCACATACATGCTTTTATACAATTATCATGAATCCAGTATTGCATAAATTGATTATTTCCTACCTTCCCTTAAACCTCACTCCTTCAAAACACTATTCTACATGTATTGTTGCCATAGTTTCCATTTTTTTCTATGTAGTTTGCTCCTACCTTTTTCTACACATCCCACGTACAGTTATTTTATCTCTGTTAAAATATTCACTACTTCAAGTTCAGTTGGTTTAGACTTTGATTTCCATTTTCTATAATTGCTTAATTGGCAGCCATCAGAATTAAATTTAACAAGGCCTTACTATGTCTAGACAATTCAGATCCTGTATCAAAGCTTAAAAACGGTATACCTTCATTTGTTAGAAAGGCATTTGTACGATCACAGTATTGTGCGACTTTAAATGATGAAACACAACATGTCACAAAAAATGTCAAAAATGATAATCTGAAAAACCAGACTCGACCATTTTTGAACTGCCAGGAGACATTTCCAAATGTAGGGGGCTGTGCCCCCCCACCTCCCCGCTACTTTAATATACAAACTCCGAGATTGCACTACAGTAAGGGAAAGGGTTCATTATCCAATCCCCGCTATAGTGTGATCTGCACCTGGAATTCCGAATTAAATGAGTGAATGCCGAATTTAAATGAGTGAATGCCAATGTGCATTCACTCATTTGGATTCACAACAGTGGCAGTCAACATTTGTCAGATCTGGAGGTCATACTTTCGCACTTTGGTGCATCATACAACTTCCTGACGCTGAAATGAAGGTATACCCTCAAAAACTTATTTACTTAGTATCGCCCATTTACTTACCCAATATTTGTGACAGAGTACACTGTAAGGAATTTTTAAAGTATGCCAACTCATTATACTCCCAAAACATATGTTCTCAGTTACGTCTTTCTTCCGCATCACACCTGTAACATTTGCCATCTACATAAGGAAAAATTCTTTGGAGTTTGCTTGTAGTATGAAAATACCTATGCAAACACCCACAATCACAAATCGTGAATCTATTAGACATTAATGCATATTTGGGAGCCCTATGTGTGTCCACCCATTGTTTCATTGTGCATTGCTTAACTAATCTCTTCTCAGATTTTTCTAACCTCCTCGGATTGAGTGCTATACTTAACATGCAGTATTTTATATGCGCTGCTAATTATCCCCTTTTTAACAGCAGCTTCTGGTCAAGATTCAACTAAAAACTATACCACAGTAAGTCTTTCACTTAGGATTCCCCATCCCTTTCTCTTTGCCTGTACGCTGATATAAGTCCTTTTAAGGGAAGGCGGTCTCTATCCTGTAGTCTAAATGTCTTCTTGGCCTCTTCCCATTCTGTTAACTTTCCATCTCTAGTTATTTGCTTCCGATACCTTGGATCCTTTGCCAGTTTTCTCCAGTAAATTCCAGTCCTCCCCTTGTCTATTCTCTCTACCCCAAATTGCAGTCATCCCTATTGGCACAATCTTCTATCTCCAGTCTTGCATTGTCTTAGTTCTTAAAATACTTACTGCTACTTTATGAATATAATATTCTGTATAACTGTTGTTATTCTCCTTAAGGATCTGCATCCAAAATCCCAGTCTTTCCTTATTTCTTGAATCTCCCCCACTTCATCATCCCATTCCACTTTGAATTATATCTTTCTGCTTATTAGCTCTAAAATATCTCTTCAAATCAGGTAATCCTAAGCACCTTGTTCTATTGGAAGGATCGACTTATTCCACTTGACCCTTGCCCTCTCCCCCTCCCAGATAAAATCCTTCAACTCTTTATTAATTACTGTCCACAACTTCTAATCTGGTTGATAAAAATATGCCTGAACTATATATAAAACTAAAGGGACTAAAAACATTTTCACTGCTTGCATCTTGCTATCCATATGCATAAGCAAGAGCTTCCAGTTTCTCAGTTTTTGTATTATCTTTTGTTTAGTCTCTTCCAACATATTCTTAGCTGTCATAACTGAATTTTTTTTAACACATGCTCTGAAATACTTCATTTTATCATGTCTCCATAAATATGGATATTGCTGAACCAATTCATGTGTGGGTACATAGTTTACAGCTATAGCCTTTGTCTTGTCTGCATTAATTTCATATCCTGAAAAAAAACTGAAACTGTCTCAGAATGTTCCATAACACTGAGATGTCCTTTTCTGGTTTTATCAGGTACAAAATAATATCATCTACAAATAAAGCCAACTTTTCTTGATTAGTATGCCAATTATATCCTTGAATTTCTGAGATCCTTATTGTCTTTGGCAATTACTCTAAATATAATGCAAATAAACAAAGGGAAAAGTGGACACCCCTGCGTAGTTCTTCTGTTCAGACACAACTTAACAGAGAGGGTCCCTCCCACTTATATTTTTGCCTATGTTCCCTCATATATCCTCCTGTTGTTGTGTCTTTCTGCTTTTCCCGGTTAGGGGTTGCCACAGTGGAACTCCGGTCCGCTAATGATTGGCAGTAGATTTATACGTGCCGAGTTGCCAGCTCTGACGCACAACCTTCAACGAAGGTACGCCCATTCACGCATGTCTCCACACAGAAGACGCTCTAGCTGAGAATCGAACAGGACAACATCTTACTGTGAGGTGACAATGCTACTGCAGCACTACCACCGCAGTCTCATATATCCTCCTAATTAACCTTATTATTGTATCAGGGAATGTAAATTCTTCCATTGCCCTACTTATAAAATCCCACCTTACTCTGTTGAACACCTTCTCTGAATCAAATCCCACCAACAACAGCAGTATTTTCTTACATTCTGCTTCCCTCTGGATCATCATTATTCTATTAATGCTGTCAAATGTTTGCCACCCCCCCACAAAACCACACTGATCCATATCTCTCAATTTTGGCAAAACTTTTGCCATTCCAGCTATTATTAATATAAGTACTTTATAATCATGGTTTAAAACTGAAATGGGCCTATATGAAGCTGGGTCTGATGGGTCTTTATTGTTTTTATGTCTTACAGCCACCACAGCTTTCTTCCAGGATGGTAAGGCATCCACTCCTTTTAAAATACTGTTAAAACCTTCCAGATCTTTATCACTTTCTTCCCTTCTAGCTCTCAAACTTCCACAGGAACACCATCTATTTCTGGAGACTTACCTGCAGATTGTTTATATTTCATCTTCTTCTTCTTTCGGCTTTTTCCTGGACAGGGGGTCACCACAGTGGATCACCTGTCCTTTCATGATTGGCAGTGGAGTTTTTACGGTGTCGAGTTGCCAGCCCTGTGCCCAACCTTCCACAGAAGGCACACACATGTATACACTCACACCTAGGGCTAATTTAGAGTGTCCAGTCCACCTACAGCATGTCTTTGGGATGTGGGAGAAAACCGGAGCACCCGGTGGAAACCCACGCAACCACAGTGAGGACATGCAGACTCCACACAGAAGGCACCCCAGTCGAGAATCGAACTGGAGAACCTCTTGCTGTGAGGTGACAATGCTAACCGCTGCACCACCGTGGCCTCCCTGTTTTTATCTCATCTCCTACTTCTTTAATTCTTTGCTTTATTTTATTTTTAAGACTTTCAGGCAGGCATTTTAATTTTTTTTTTACTTAGCTGCTTGTCAATAATTTACTTTCCTTGTGAGACTGATGGTGTAGTTATCTTTCTGGCTACAAATAACTTTTAATCCCTGTGCTTTCCCACTTCAATATCATAATTGTGTAATACAGAGTTCCAAGTTTTGCATGGTAGTGAAAACAAAACAATCAAAGTAGAATTGGAAATTTGTCTTTCTGTGGGGGCAAATCCTCATACACATCCCATGCAACACCCTTTTCTAATATAATACTTTCCTAGGTTCATAAGAGGTTACTAGGCCAATGGCCCTAGGGCCTTTACAAGCCTAGTCATGTTATACCTGTGTTCCCTAATTGACCTTGGTAAGATGATCTTTATTTGCTGAGTGTGTCTATGATCAGCACCAACTGCCCCTGTCCATGAGGGACATAGGTGCCACCCCTGGGGTGAATTTACGAGCTCCCATCCAGTTGTCTAGGTTGTACTTGAATAAGGTTGAGGAGATCTGCTTCATGTGAATTGGGAGTTTATTCCAGAGTAGCAGCAATCTCTGGGAGATATATCTGTCTCTCTAACATGTTCTGTTAATCTCACAGGCTAGGCTGAGATCCCTGGAGAGACTGACTGTTGTCCCATTTGATTTGAGGATATGCAGCATTTCCACTGGGGCAGGGTCAGAGACTGCTCTGTAGGCCAGGCACAAGTCACCTCTCAGCAACCCTGAGTCAGTACAGTGGCAAGGCTTTCAGTCTTTCCATGTAGGTTATGTTTTGGAGGCCCTGAATTTTCTTGGTGAGAAACCTCTCTGGTTTCTTCAGCTGCTGCTGGTGTCTGGAGAGGTACATGCAAAAGGGAGCATTATACTCTATTAAAGATCTGATGAGGGTTGAGTACAGAGGAGTTATAACATCCTTTGTCTTGGATGTGATGCCCTTTCTTTTGAGATGCACAATATAGAAGGCTTTCCTTACCACTGTGGACATATGGTGATCAAAGTTTAGATTGTTATCAACCCGTGTTCCCAAATCTCACACCACTGGGTTTGAGCTTAGGGGGGTGCTGCCGATATTGTAATTTGCAGGGACTTCCTCTTTTACAAATAGGATAATAATACACTTTTTTACTGGTCTATATTAGATGATCAAACTTTCAAAAGTTCGACCATCATATGGTTGACATCATATGATTGAACTTTTGAAAGTTCAAACATTTTACGGAGATCTCTGTACAGCACAGAATGGGAAGATTTCCCTTTTTTGCACTGTAGTGTGATCTCAGAGTTGGTATATTAAAAGATTAGGGGGTGTGGGGGTGCAGGAGGGCTTGTTTTTATTTGTGTAGTTTATTTTTTTTTTTTATTAGATGTTCGAACGTTTAAAAGTTCGATCATATAGTGTCGACCATATGACAGTCGAACTTTTGAAATTTCAATCATCTAATATAAGCCCATTTTTTACATTTAGTTTTAGTCCATGGCTTTGGCATCAATCATTTGTCTGTGTTAGTCGCTTTTGTAATATGTTAATATAATTTGAGAACTCAGTAATTGCACCCAGTTTGCAATCATCAGCGAACTTGGTAAGCCACAGCTCATCTGCTTTTGCCTGGACTTCCAAGAAATAAATTCCAAACAGTAGAGGGCTCAGCATGGATTCTTGTGGTACACCACTGGTAACTGGTCTACTGGTAGAGGTGGAATCCCCAACTTTGACAGTATGCATTCTGTAGGTGAACCAGATGGCTACCCATCTAGTGACATATGGGTTAATCTCCAGTTTTTTAATTTCTCCAAGTCATTTGGGTTTCTAATACTATGATGGGAATGGACCCCATTCCTAAGTCAAAGTACGATTAAAGTTCATGAAATTATTTATTTATTTGTTTTATTTAACATTTGTTTACCAGGATATTCCAACTTGGAATTAAGCCAATTTTCAGTGGAGGCCCGGGGAGAAATGCTCCAGATGCATGTCTTTGGGATGAAACCGGAGCACCCGGGGAAAACTCACACGAACGCAGGGAGGACATGCAGACTCTGCACAGAAGGCACCCCAGCTGAGAATTGAACCAGAGAACCTCTTGCTGTGAGGTGACAACGCTACTGCTGCACCACTGCACCGTCCATCAAGTATTGATTCCGAATGGTCCAAATTTGTATTGTTTCAATCTTTGATGTCAGCTACAAGTGCTCTTTATAGCACCTGCAATGCACTCAGTAATGACTCCTTCTGCAATTCGTACATTGGTAACATATCTAAATATGATTGTAGATTCTTTTTTATAAGACCCGTTGCTCCTATTACTGTTGGAACTGTCTGGGTATCTTTCTTCCACATTTTTCTCGTTTCTGCCTCCAAACCTGATATTTTATGACTTTGTGTCTCTCTGTATGCAAGACACTGTAGTCACTGAGTGTGGCTATTTCAATGATCAATTCTACTTTTGTCTTCTTTTCATGGGCCACTTTATCCGGTTTTCTAGCATCTGTCTTTTGAACTGCTGGTAATGGGTGATCCCATGTGATGTAGACATCATAATTTTCTATGATGTTTTGTGGCTCATGTTTCCAGTGCTTTACAGACACTTTAATACCATAATGTTTCCTCAGTCCCCAGTGCAATAGTCTTGCCACATTATTATGCCTTTCAGTATACAGTCCTTCTACCATTAGTATGTCACAACCAGCAACAACGTGTGCAACTGTTTCCAATTCTGTTTTACAAAACTTCCATTTGTCTGTTTCTCCAACATGGTCAATGGACTTTGTAAACTAATGTGTATGTAGCCCACTATCTTGGGCCACCAGTATTAACCTTTCATCTCTTGGTTTGAATTTGTCTCTCCTTAACCATTCCTGCATTCGATCCTGATCAACATGAGGTCCTTCCAGAGGTTTTCTATACTTGCAACTATATTTATGCATTTTCCACATTTCTTGCCTTCTCATTTGGTCCTTCACCTTATATTCTTTCTTTTGTTTTATTGGCACATTCATTTGCTGCCTGATTTTTATCTACTTCTGGTTTGATTTCCATTCCATTCCCAATATGCTTCTGCTAGACTAAGCAGGGAAGTCATCTTAGATTTATTGTCCTCATGTTTCAGAACTTTCACTATGTTTGGGTCTCGTGAGATCAGCAGATATGTGTGCAGTCCCACAGTTGCAGAACTATACATGTAATCAATTTCAAGGAGGCCCATACCTCCTTCGGAATGGGGAATATATAGTCTTGGTATGCACTGATTTTTATAAATCATTTGATGAGCATAAAGAATCCTTCTTGTTTTCCTGTCTAATCTACCCAACACATTTTGGGGGCCAGTCATTCACTCCAAAACTGTAAGTTAGGACAGGAAGAGCAAGTTGGTTTACAGCTTGAATTTTTATCCTAGATGTCAATGCTGTTTTAGGTTTAATTTAAGTCTTCTAAAGTATTCCTTACTAATTTTTACTGGCATTTGTTCGTGTTTTTTTGTTGATCCTTCATCAGTTCCCAAATATTTATATACTTCCTCTTGCTCAAGTTCTTTTATATCACATTATTGTCCCAAACTGATGTTTTCTTGGTGCTGCAGTTATCCTGCTTTAAAGGTTGCTTTTTTGCACATTTATCAAGACCAAATGACATTCTTATATCATCTGAAAAAGTTTTGACAACTTGCAGTTGTGCTTTCATTTCCTCATCTGTTGAGCTATACAGTTTTATATCACTGATAAAGAGAAGATGAGAAGTCTTTACAGTTTGTTGTTTTTTAGGAGCCAAATTATAGCCATGGCCTAAGCTGTTAAGTAGACAGCTTAATGGGTTAAGGGCAAGACAGAATAGCAATGTTGACAGTCACCCTGGAATATCCCCCGTTGAATTTTTATCTCTGAAATAATAATTTGTCCTTTATCATGGCTTAATTGCAAAGTGGTCTGCCACTGTTTCATGGTCACTGTAATGTAGTCAATCTGTGTAGGGTGTATCTTATACATTTTAAGCACTTTTTTATCCATGAGTGTGGGATATTATCAAATGCCTTCTTATAGTCAATCCATGCCATATTTAAATTCTTCCCCTTTTTACAGTTCCCCACAATGACTTCATTTAACAACAAATGATCCTTTGTTCCATATGACTTTCTTATATTGCCCTTTTGTTATATTGCCATAATTGAGTTTTCTTCTAAATGATTATAAACTCTGTTGGCATCAATTCCAGTGTATAGTTTATAAGTCGTTGGAAGGAAAGTTTTTGGTGTATAATTTTTAGGGTAGCTTGTAGGTTCACTCTTAAGTAGGAGCATTGATTTTCCTGCTGTTAGGTTGGTGTCTGTTTGGGGTACGCATATAAATAGTTCTTACTCGTGGCTAAATCTTCATGCAAAGATGTTAATACTTTTAACCAGAAGTTGGTACTGCATCTGGGCCTTGGGCTTTCCAGTTAGAGGCTTTTCTTATCTTTGTTTCAATCTCTCTGGTTATTACTTCATCCCATTTCATATCTTGTACCTTTGAACGTCTTATTCTTTCTTTTACTTCTTTTATTCATGTAGCATCTTTGTTATGTTCCACTGGATCTTCATAAATACTTCTCCAAAATATATCTATTTCTTCTTTTTTGGTGGTCTTTCAATTCCTTTTACCTTGTTTCCCAATTCTCTATAAAACTTTTTGGGTCATCAATAAATTGGTTATTTTGTACTTTTGATTTATATTTATCTGCTTATCATCTAAGTGTTTCCACCTGTGCTGAGATTTTTAGTTTTTTTTTATTTGCGATAGTGCATGATAGTTCCTGATTAGTTCTAATACTACGCATTGCTTTTATCACGTCTATCTTTCTAAGTATTTTTGTTGGTCTGTTCCCTCTTCTATATTCTTCTGTGACACTTCTTTTTTTTCCAAACATCTTTATTAAAATTTTACATATGACAAAGGCAATCTTACATTTATATAAATGAAAAACATACAAAATGATACCACTTTAGTTGCAAACAGTTTACATCACAGACATCATTGAATCAAATGTAATTGCAAACATTATATATCACTTACAAACCATCCAGTCAGTGTCAGTTAAGCATTATATGGTTCATTCAAATCTTGTCTCTTAAACCTTGTTCCTGCTATACATATATTGTACCCACAGCTCCCACTTTTTTTCTATGTAGTTTGCTTCTTCCCTTTTCTAAAGATCCCAATTCCAGTTGTTTTATCTCTATTACCATATTCACTACTTCTAGTAAAGTTGGTCTAGACTTTGACTTCCATTTTCAAGTAATTACTTTTTTGGCAGCCACCATAATTAGACTCAGCAAGGATTTACTATGTCAAGGCAATTCCAATTCTGTAGCATAACTCTAAAAATCATCTTCCCAGTCAGTCCAGTCTGCTCACCCAGCATCTCCAACAGAATGGTTTGCAGGGAATCCTTAAAGTCTGACAGCTCATTACACTCCCAAAAAATATGTTCCCAGCTATCTCTTTCTTACCCATCATACCTCCATTTGATATCCACCTGAGAAAAAAATTATTTGGCATCTACTTGGGGTTTAAAAATACCTAAGTAAACACTTCCAGGCAAAGATTCTAAATCTTTTAGACTTTGTTGCATATTTTGGAGATATTCATATAGCCCCCATTGTCTCCTTGTGAACTGCTTATCCAGCCTCTCTTCCCAGTCCTTTCTAAGCTCCTCTGATTGCTTCTTATAATTATCATGCAGTATTTTATATACTTTACTAATTATTCCTTTTTTAATGACAATTTCTGTTCTAGATTCTATTAAAACTCTAGCAGTGCTGGTCTCTCATTTAGGAGCCCCCTATTTCTTTCTCTTTGTCTATGCTCTGATATCAATCCTTGATAGGGAAGGCAATCTCTAACCTGCAGTCCAAATAAATTCTTGACCTCTTCCCATTCTCTTACCTTTCCTTTTCTAGTTATTTGCTCCCAATACCTTGGTTCCTTTGCCAGTTTTCTCCCAATTAATTCCAGCCCCCTCTTGCCTATTATCTGTATCCCCTGACCACAATAATCCCTATTGACAAAATCTCTTTTCTCCATCCTCATGCTGGTTTGGTTCTTAGAATACTCCCTACTATTCTATGAATATAATACTCTGTATGGTTTTGGTTGTTCTGTCTAAGAGTCTGCATCCAAAATCCCAACCTCTCCTTATTTCTTGAGCTTCCTCCCTGTGTCAGCATAGTTACTTTCCACTTTGAATTATAGTTTTCTGCTTGTGCTATGTATAAGAGCCTTAATTGTGTTGCTCTAAAATCCTCCTCAAATTAATTAATCCTAGTCCACCTGGTTCTAGTGGTAGAATCAACTTATCCCACTTGACCCTTGCTGTCTTCCCTTCCCAGACAAAATCCTTCAACTCTTTTTTAATTGCTGTCCACAACTTCTCCTCCGGTTGATAAAAGTATGGCGGACCTCTGTATAAGACTAAAGGAACTAAAAACATTTTAATGGCTTGTATCTTAGTATCCATATCCATATAATAAAACTTCCAGTTTCTCAATTTTTGTATTATATTCTGTTTAGTCCTTAGCTGCCACCACAGAGTCATTTTTAATCCATACTCCTAAATACTTCATTTTATCATGTCCCCATAAATATGGATATTGTTGGACCATTTCTTGTGTGGGTACATAATTTACTGCTATTGCCTTTGTTTTAGCTTCATTAATTTTGTATCCGAAGAAGATTTTTAACTGTCTTAAAGTGTTCCACAACACTTTAATGTCCCTTTCTGGTTTTGTCATATATAAGATAATATCATCTGCAAATAGAGCCAGCTTTTCCTGACTCCATACCAATTATATCCTTGAATTCTTGAGTCCCTTATTTTCTTTGCCAATGGTTCTAAATACAATGCAAACAAAGGGGAAAGTGGACAACCCTGCCTGGTTCCTCTACTCAAGCAGAAATTATTGGAGAGGACCCCACCCACTTTAACTCATGCCTCCGATCCCTCATATATTCTTCTAATCAACCTTATAATTGTATCTGGGAAAGCAAATGCTTCCATTTCCATGCTCATGAAGTCCCAGTCTACTCTGTCAAATGCTTTCTCTGCATCAAGACCCACCAGTAAAAGTGGTACTTTCTTACATTCTGCTCCTTTATGGATCTGATATCAATGTTCTGTTAAAGTTGCCAAATGTTTGCCTCCCCTCCATAAAACCACACTGATCCGTATTTATCACGCTTGGTATCACTTTTGCCATTCTTTTAGCTATTATTAGACATAAATCCTTTATAGTCATGATATAGTATTGAAATGGGCCTGTATAAAGCTGGATCTGATGGGTCTTTATTCTCTTTAGGTATTACAGCTACCATTGCTGTCTTCCAGGATGTTGGTACGTCTCCTGTTAAAATACTGTTAAACAAAACCTTCCAGATCTTTATAATTTTTTTTCTCTCCTAATTTCCACACTTCCACAGGAATACCATCTATTCCTGGGGACTTTCCTGTAGATTGGTTATACATAGCCATTTTTATCTCATCCCTTCCTAGCCTAACTGTTAGTAATTGAACCTCATCTACCTCTAACTTTGGCATATTTAATTATTTCATAAACATTTCCATTTGTACCTTTTCTTGATTTCTACATTTCTCTGCTTTATACAAATTTTTATAAAATTTCCAAAATATTTCTAATACTTCTACAGGGTTAACAGTGACATTTCTTGTCTTAATTGCTTTATAGTTTTCTCTGTTCGATACTTCCATAATGGTATTTGATTTCTCCCCTTCCTTTCCCTCACTACCCTGTGTTCTTGCGGTAGAATGTTATCAGTTATTAATTTTGCTGCACAGTAATATATCCTGTTTACTTCTGTTATATCGCATGTCTATCTGTGGGCAGTCCTAATTACTGTGTTCATTTGCTTTATCAGACTTCTGACTTTTTGGGTTTTATTGACTTTCTGCAGTTTATTTGTTTCATTGAGCTTAATATATTTATCTATCTCTATTAAATCAAGCAACTCTTTTCTTAACTCATTTTCTTCTAAACTGAGGACACATTTTTTGTTTTCCATTCCCTGCGGGCATTCTATAGAAAGTTCTATAACATCTTCCTGTGGTACATTCTTTTCAATTTCATCCTGTGCTATCCATTGCTCTGTCATATGGGAACTCACTGGCCTATCACTCTTCAACATTAACTGTGTCAGAGTTTCCACATTTCCTGTTCCTTCCCTTGCTGGCCAGCTTCAAGGGAACATTTATACTGTTTTCCTGTGGAAGGCTCCAAAATGTCTTCATATGGCACCTGACCAATTACCCCCCATTCCACTGGTTTCCCCTTAATTTGGATGTCCATTGCTCTATCCTGTTGTGGTGCTTTCTGAATTAGATTCTCTACACTGAATCCTTCACTTTGCAGATACTCCATAACCTCAGTATCTATTTCTTTAACTTCTCCATTACTTATCTTCTTTTCTACTTTTCATCTTTGTCTTCTTATTTTTTGTATTATAAAGTTTTCCACGTCTGGATTCCTTTGCCTGTATTTCTCTTCAAATATCTTTGGTGCTGCTCTTTTTGCATTGATTAGTTTTGCTTTCTCCTTTGCATAGATATTAGACCATATTATATCTCTTTTCCTTTAATATGTTCATATTTCTTCTTCAGATGTCTCCTGATCATCCTGTTTCTCCTTACTTTGGGGACTCATTCCATCATGCTGTGATGTAACCTGTGTCAGACCTCTAAACAAAATCCTTCACTTCCCAGGCACTTCATAACTTCAACTTCTATTTTTTTTTAACTTCTGCTTTACTAATCTTCTTTTCTACATTCCCTCTTTGTGATATTATTTTTTTTTAATTGTGAAATTTTCCATATCTGGATGCCTTTGCCTGTATTTCTCTTTGAATATCTTTGGGGCTGCCTTCTTTATGTTGATTAATTTGGCTTTCACCATTGCATAAATATTGCACCATATCAAATCTCTCTTCCTTTCCAGTGTCCATATTTCTTTTTTATACTATTCAAAAATCTCTAGATTTTGTTGTTTATATTTTCACACTTCCTCAGATGCTTCTTTTTCCAAACAGATCAAAGTTTCTTGGTCTATATACTGCTTTTACAAATTTGTTGTATTAATGAACACAAATTTTTATTTGAAGCTTCTAGTAGTTTTTCTTGTGGAAGTGTTTATCTCTCCCCTAATTTCTCTCTTTTTATGTATTTTGTGTCTGGAAATTCTGGGCTTTTTACCTAATAGTAACAATACATAATTTCATTCTTATCCTCAATGGTCCTCTTTATCATCTTTATGGCTCTTCTTTGGCCTGTCAGTATTTGTGAATTTTGTGGACTTCTACTTCCTTCTGCAACAGGGGGGGCATCCTACCCCTGGGCCTTGCCCCATTGTAGGAATGTTTCCATATTTTGAGGATTCTACACTGTCATTTTTTCCAGTTCTGGTACCAGTGCACCTACCAGGATCGGGCACTTTTTTTATCCTGGGTCTTGTGCAACCAGCTATCTTTTTTTTAATTTTGACCTACTTCTGTCCATGATATGTTGTTTGTCTTTCGGCTTTTCCCAGTAAGGGGTCGCCACAGTGGAACTCCGGTCCACTAATAATTGGCAGTAGATTTTTTTTTTACGAAACGCCGATGTGCCAGCTCGACGCCCAACCTTCAATGAAGGTATGCCCATTTACGCACGCATGTCTTTCGAATGCTACCCAACCGTGGGGAGGACATGCAGACTCCACACAGAAGGCACTCCCAAGCCAAGCCGAGAATCGAACGGGAGAACCTCTTGCTGTGAGGTAACAATGCTACCGTCGTACCACAGCGGCATCTGCTATATAAATACATTCTATATATCAGTGTGAAACACAGGGTCCACCTTGTGAAGGTACTCGCCAAGACTTGAGGCTGAATACATTTTCAGCAATACCACTCTCCTTTGCTTGCTGACTTATCATCTTTCCATTCAGACCCCCAGCTCTCCAGCTGGGAGAGTTTCTCAATGATATCTGAGTGTAAGATTGTGCCAAAAGCCTTGGCTAGGTCAAGATTGGCAGTATGAACTGTTTTGCCTTCATCCATGGCATTGGTAACATTCTCAAAGAAGTCTACCAGGTAAAATAAGCATGACCTACCCTTAACGAAGCCAAACTGGGTTGGGTCGAGAGTTTGAAGGTCACCTATGTCCCTGTTGATAAGGTCCATGATGATTCTTTCTATGGCCTAGCAGATAAGGCTGGTTAGTCTTATGGGTCTTTAGTTCCCAGAGAAGTTTGATGGACCCCCTTTGTGCAAGGGGATTACTGTTGCTGTTCTTCACTCTGCTGGAACAAAGCCCAGTTCTCAGGCTGAGGTTAAAGACAATGCTAAGTGGTTCTGTTAGGTCTTGTTTTAGATTATTTAATAAGCAGCCTGGGATGTTATCTGGTCCTGCAGAGGCTGTGTTTTTTGTCTTGGAGATCACAGATATTACCTGCTCTTTGGTGATACTAGGTAGAGGACTGGTGTCAGGTATGCTTTGGAGTATGGCTGGTAGGGACGGAGGAGTGAAGTTTGCACCAAATCTGTCAGCTAGCAGGTTGGCAATTTCCTCAGGTACACTAGGGACCTTGGCATAATGGTTAAGGCATTCACCTTGAAAACACAAGGTGCAGGGTTTGATTCTCACATGGGGTAACTGGCTAGGCTTAAAATGGCCCACAAGGGCAGTTAGCCTAGTACAAATCTATGAACCTATGAGCAGTACCATCCACTATAAGTTCAGCACATAGTTGGGCATTCCCTTTTAGATTTTGGATGTAGCTAAAGAATGCGTTATGATTATCCTTAGCTAGGGATTCTAATTTAGCTTCATAATTAGCTTTAAATGACTTTACAAGATGTCTGATTTGCTGGTTCAAGCTGAGGAGGGAATTCTTCTTCCCCTCTTGTTCCTGGACATCAATTTCTTCCTTTTGTTATATAACCTATTTATACTTGAGGTCTACCAGGGTGGCCTCTTTTTTGGGAGGACCTGGTCTTGATCTGGCCAGGTACAGCCGAGTCTGTACAGGTGTTTAGGTGGTTATACGGGGAATTTGTATACTCCTCTGCATAGGAGTCATTGTTGGCTGTATTAGCAGGGAGTTTGAAACTTTTTATACCATTGCCTAGTAGGCTGTAGTTTGCTTTGGAGAAATTTTTCATTTTTTTTGCTCTTGTGAGGGTGTCAGGTCTAATCATTACTTCAAACGAGACAGATTTATGGTTTAATCTTACCAGGAAGGACAACACATGGGGATTGACCCCCCTCCCCATGTTGGTGAGTACTAAGTCCTGGACATTTGAGCCTTTGTGGAGGTGCAGACTAGCTGTTCCAGAGCATTTGTATTGACAAAGTCCAGGAACATCAGGGTGAGCATGTTTGTACTCATATATGTCACCCAGTTGATGGAAGGATAGTTGAAATCACCCACAACCAAAGTGTTTGGCTGTACAGTGAGTGACTCGAGTAAGTCCAGGTAGGCAATGTGCTTCCCTTGGTTCATGGTGGGGGACCTGTAGCTGGCAATGATGTGGTAGGGTGCTTTACCTATTGCTAGTTGGACCTGGAGTAGCTCAAGAGAGTCAAACTGCTTAACCAGTCTGAATGTGTATTTAGCTTTAATGAAGATGGATACACCTTCACCTTTGGTTCTTTCACACTTGTTTTGGGGTCTGAACATGTGGAAGGTATTGTAGCCTTGCATGGCTGAGGGATTCTCTGAGGCATTGAACCATGTCTCAGTGACTGCACAGACATTAGCATCTTCCAAGGTGAGGAGTGCTTCCAGGGAGTGCAGTTTTCTGTTTAGGCTCCTGCCATTAAGCAGCATAACCTTGAGTTCGTCTTGAGTGGATTTTTTTACGTTAGAAATTTTGTTGTTTTGACATGGCCTAAAAAAGGCACAATAAGGAGGTGAGCACCTTTACTAATATCTGAAAGCCTAGAGGAGACAGGTGAAGACCATCTCTGGCAAAGCATCGTGATCTGTCAACCATGTCTTCCAAGGCTGACAGATACTGGATCACCCTGGACTGACACCAGAAGCTAAGCCAATTGTTGAAGTCAGTCATTTTTTTTGTCTATATTGTGACATCATCCTAGGTGAAGGTAGAATGCTGCTTAGAGCTTGGGACATACCTGCCTGTGACACATAATTTGAGAGTTAAGTCATGTCTCTCTTCATATAGTCCAGAGAAGTATATCTCAAGACATTCACCCAAACATTTGCTATGACAGAGTCATAGAGGTAATTGTTGTTCAGTGACTTGAGTGCATGCATGATTTGATGGATCCTGGTGCCTGACAGGCAGCTGACTGTGACCTTCTCCTTGTCTAGCCTGATGAGGGGTACACCTGTGTGTCTCACTATGGAGTCGTCTATGACCAGGACATTTGGTTTTGAGTGTTTTGCCTTACGGGCTTATTTGCTGAGACATTGGTGTTTGTTTTTATTATGTGTAGTTGATTCTATTTGCTTTGCAGTGCGTGCAAGTGGTTTGCACTTGGGAGGTCTCTGATCTTTTGGTAGGCTTCCCTTGAGTACCTCTGTATATGCAGGTTTATGTATTGTGACCTTGTTTTGTGTAAGAGATGATGTGTGTTTGCTGACAACCTGTTTGATGTCTAGTTTGATGTTACATGAAAGAACTGATTCCAAATTCATAGTGTAATTACATCACTCACATATTGTATTTGTTTGCTTTAGGAGGGGATCCAATGTCTGTCTGCCTGGGATGACATGCTGGACAAGCCACGCTGCTTCGCAAGGGACTGCTTGCACCTGTCACCCCTGGGCTTCCGGATATTGGCAAAGGCTCTTGCCACCCCCATAGTGCCTTTTTTAGGCAAGGCTCAAATTCTAAACCTACCACCCTAGAACACCAAAAAGGAAAAAAACTAAGGGTAATGCTGCTCAATGCCAGAAGTCTCAATCTCAAGATGCACGCACTCGAGGCCCTTCTCAATATGGAGAACATCGATGTCTGTGCTGTGACAGAAACCTGGTTCAAGGCTCCTGAGAGCACCCCAGCACTAACAGGTTTCACCTCATATCATGCGTTCCGGCCCCAAAATCCGGACAACACCAAGAAAGGAGGGGGTGTCCATATTCATAAAGGACACCCACACCTCAAGGTTGGTGGCAACGCACGATGCATCGGAGACCATCCAGGTGCAATTAACCATAGGCAAGACTGCTCTGCAATTTGTAGCATGTTACAGGCCACCCTCTCAAACTCAGGAACCTCACATGGCCTTCCTGAAAACATTGGAGGGGATAAATGTATATCCAAACACCATCATACTAGGTGACTTCAACTACCCTAATATAGACTGGGAACACTACTCAAGCCCGAACACTCTAACCCAAAGATTCCTGGAGTTCATAAATTCAAATGCCATGGAACAACTAGTCACCATCCCCACAAGAGGTGAAAACATACTTGATCTCATCATCACGAACATGGGATCAAAATGTTCAACACCGAAGTATACCCTCACTGGTGAGATCAGATCATAAACTAATCTCGCTGGAGGTCCTCATCCCGCCCCACCTGAAACAAAAAGACCACAGTGAAAAACTTCTCAAAAGCCGATTTCACACTTCTGAAAACTAGTGTGGTCTCCTTTAAGGCCCCTGAGCCAGTGGTAAACATTACTCAAACCGCTGAATCACTTACAAATGCCTTCTACCAGCACCTACAGGACTGCATGGATCAGGCAATCCCAAACAAAACTAAGACTCTCTGTACCAAAGGCAAGCATCCAGTCTGGTGGACCCCAGCCATAAACAAGCTCTACAACAAAAGGAGGAAGCTACTACAAGATAGAGCAAAATCCTTGAAAGGTAAGACACCTTTGATCATTATAAGTAAAAAACTAAGAGCTCTCATAAAATCATCAAAGGCAAATTTTGAGAGAAAAATCGCCAAGGACTCTAAAGACAATTATAAGGTCTTCTTTAGCTATGTTAGAAACCTAGGAGGAAACTCCCAGATATGCTCAGAATTAGTTCAAAATGATGTGAAAATTACTGAACCTACACACATTGCTAACATACTGGCTGACAGGTTCAGTGCAAACTTCTCCCTCCCCCCCAAAAGGAGAGATATCTATTCCAGAGGATTGTAGCCCCCCAAACATCTCCAATGCCCAGGTGAGAACTGCCCTCACTAAGGCAAAAAACACAGCATCCATGGGACCGGATGGTGTCCCCGGCTGTGTGCTTCATGAACTCAACAAGGAATTAAACCCACAGTTAGGACAGCTGTTTAATCTTAGCCTCACCTCAGGATACGCACTCCAAGGAGTGGCGCACGGCGACTGTGGTCCCACTTCATAAGGCGGTGCCTCCACAGACCCTGGAAATTACCGCCCCATTAGCTTGACAAGCCTTATCTGCAAAGCCATGGAGAGGATCATAATGGAACTCATAAATAAAGACATAGGGAACTTGCAGACTTTGGATCCAACCCAGTTTGGCTTTGTCAAAGGCAGATCCTGCCTCTTAAACTTGGTTGACTTTTCAAGACAGTCACCAAGGCCATTGATGAGGAAAGGCAGTCCATACAGCCTACCTTGACCTGGCAAAGGCCTTCACACAATACCCCACTCAGGTATCATCGAAAAACTCATCAGCTTGAATGTAAACCCATACATCACAAGATGGGTTGCAAACTGGCTAAGCGACAGAACCCACAGGGTCAGAGTTGCTGGAGCCATGTCAGACTCAAAGCCTGTCACAAGTGGTGTCCCACAGGGCTCAGTCCTGGGTCCACTCTTGTTCGGCATCTACTTTTCTGAAGTACAAGCAAACACAGGAGGGTTATGGCTGACAAAGTTTGCAGATGACTGCAAACTGGGCCATAGTCGAAAACACATCTGACACAGATATCCTCCAGAAGGGCCTCACAGAAACGGATAACTGGTGCCAGAGCCATGGCCTGAAGTTAAACGCCAAAAATGCATAGTCATACCCTTCGGGAAAAACAAGGTTACCCCTAGCTACCATATAGGTGACAATCCACTGAGCACAGAAAAAGTCATCAGGGATCTGGGGACCCAAGTTGACAGTAGTCTTTCGTTTGACACTCATGTTGCTAAAGTAGTTAGGAAAACCTTCTATATCGCCCACCTGATCATGAAGGGATTCACATCTAGATCAAGGGAGGTCATCGTCCCCCTGTACTCATCACTCATTAGACCTATGATTGAGTACAATGCCCCGCTCGAATGTATCTGACCAGACACCTGATGCAGCTTGAAAGGCCCCAAAAGTTCCTCACCAAAAGGATAAAGGGTCTTAAAAATATGTCTTATGCTGCCCGACTGAAAGAACTCCAGCTTTATTCAGTCTCATACCGCTTGCTCAGAGGTGACCTGTGCCTGACATATAAGGCCATGTCAAACCCAGATTTGATGAATATGCTTCACCTCAAAAATCTAGATCTCTCAGAACCACAAGGGCGGGAGACTTAAGCCTTGACACGGTTATAAATAGAACGTGCTGGAGGGACAGATTCATCACCCAGAGACTCCCTATGCTGTGGAACAAAATCCCGGTACATGTGAGGCAGAGCACCTCGCTGGCCTTGTTCAAGAGGAATCTTGACCAATGGATGGGAGATCGCAGATATACCCCAGGGATTACTTCAGTGTCACTGCTTGACAGAGGCACAGAAAAATGATAGGCATAGTTTTTATTCAAACTAAAGGGGTGGCGAAAGCCACATAACTATGGGCTAGGCTTATAAATGCCCTTGGGCAGATAGCCTAGTATGAACCTATGAACCTATGAACCTATGAGTAAGAGGTTGTCAGTATACATGAGGCAATTACTACATTGCCTCAGGATGCCCGTGTTAATCAGGGTGACCGGAAAAATGGTTGGAAACTGACCATCCATTATGGTAGGATTTTACCATAACTACTACTGGGAAGTGGGCTAGTTTGACCAGATTTTGCTCTGGGATTAAAAAGGGGCTCATTCAATTGAAGGCTAGAAGTGAAAACTATGGCAACGTTTCTCAGTGCACAGCTGAATTTCCCACAATACAGCAGGGAAGCTTGGGAGGTTTCAGTAACAGATGTCTAGGAGAAAATTGTCTTTCAAGGTGTTTGCATCTATACAAAGCTTAAATACAAGTGAAATTAAAGACCTTTAAGCAAACTACCAATGGAAAAGCACACATTGAGCTTTCCTCCAGTAATCTCCAACTCAGATGAGGCTCAGACTATGGACTTCTGCCACAAGGGTGCATGCAGAGCCCTCCTAATGTAAGATGGCTGGAATAGTGCTGTAGTGTAACAATACAATCTACATGCAGCAGGTCTGAATCTAGTCTACGCTTCGTACTAGCTACTTAAGGCAACAGAACATTTTTTTAAAAGTGCAGAAAAATGCAGTAAAAAACAGCAAAATGAGGCAGCAAAATGATAAAATACATTCAGAAAAGTGCAAAGAAAACTCAAAAAGAACTTATTTTTCTTATATTTTAGCAGTGGTTGCTTTGGATTTCAGCAGAATCTCTCCAGACTTCTGGCAAAAGTCACCAAATGTTGAGCAGCTCTGGTTAGATGACCTGCTGTAGTACTGCCCTCTGCTCAAACTGGCAGCTCTTCGAACAGCTGTGAACAGTGGGAGACTATGGACAGCATTTCCTATAGAGGATTTTAAACTGGAGAGGTTTGCTTATATATAAGGCACAGAGAACCACATTTATGCAGTAAATCCCTCACACCAATCAGATAAAAACTCAATAAAATTTAAACCAGCAGTTTCCCAATTGGATAGGTTGAATTTAGCTCTGCTGCTACCAGAGTGCAAAAGACCACTCTTAATGTAAAACAAACTGTCTTTCAAGTGCAAAAAAAAATGCTTTACAGAATTCCTGTAGTATCAGGAATCTTTGGAAATAATTTCACTATCCATGAGAAATGTTCTACAAAATACAGAAAAATGTGCATAAAGTAAGATAATATTTTGGCATTCTAGTCAATGGCCTGCAGAATGTAAACAATACCATGGAACACTGGTTGTCAAGGGGAAAGGGTCTGTGTTAGTGCAGTAACTAATGACCTACTCACTGGGGTATGCAAATCAGGGGAGTTATACTGAATCACAGATTATTTCAAAGTGTCAGCTTGTACCTAACCATGTAGGTGCAGCAATACAACAATGCAAGTGTAAGAGCTGAATGACTTCATAAAGGTGTGTGTTATGCTTGCTGTACGGTCATTGGAGCTCTGTGGCCTGTGTTTGCCCTTAGCTAAGCACAGCTAAGGAAGGGGGTGTGTCAGATGTGCCTGAGCACTGTGTATATAGCCTAAACAGGTATGCGCATTGCGCACCGGGATTTAAACCAAGAAAAAAAAAAGAGGAAATGGCAGCACTGTTTACATTTGAGCACTGGGTATGCGCAGAGTGCCTCGGGGCTTAAATAGGGAGGAACTGGGAAGGGGAAACATCAGTAGGAAGGCAATCAAGGAGAACTAGCATAGCTGGCAGGTGGAATGTATCAGAATCAGCCAATTACACATGCAGCAGCCCAGCACCCTAATATAAACTATGCAAACACCCTACAGACTGTTTTTTCCCACAAACTTTACACCACCGGTGTACACAGACATGGAATTTTAACTGGTAAAACTAACTAAAATGTTAGAGGCTGCTGCTGCTTTACTCCATCAATATGTTCTAGAGAGGTGGTGAGGAGGAGAATGCTGACAACCGACCCACAGTGAGGAGGGGGAGAAGAGTATACAGACACAGGGTAACCTACCAGGGCCCACATGAGCTGGAGATAGTAGAGTGCTGTAGGGTGGACAGAGACATTCTACAGCAAATTGTTAAGCTATGCTGGCCATGCCTCACACACAGAACTAATAGAGGGGAACCCATCCCAGTGGATACCAAGGTATGTCTAGGCTTAAGAATGCTAGCCACAGGTAGCTTCCAAAGACCAACTGGGGATATCCTGGGGGTCTCACAGGCATCAGCATCCAGGGTACTCCACCAGTACCTGGATGTTATGACACAACATGCCAATGAGCTCCAGCAGACCTGTAAGCGGGGGTGTTATGTAGGGATATTGGGCATGCCTCCTTCTGCCTACAGGGGAAGGCTCAGGATGTTCCTCCTCTGAGTCCCTCTATGCCTGTGCTGGCCTTAGCAATGGTGGGGGGGGCTGTGTGGCCCTGTGAGGCACTGACCAGACGTATGTGTCTCTCCTACCGTATAGCAGAATATCCTGAGGTAGTTGGTGCTATAGACTGCATGCACATCCACATCAAAGCACCACCCAGTGAGCAGGGTAGGGTCTACATAAACTACAAGGGCTTCATCTCCATCAACTGATAGGTTGTGTGCAATGCCCAGGGAATTATCATAAATGTGTGTGCTGGCAGCCCTGGAAGCTATCATGACTCCCACATTTGGCATTGCTCACAGCTGTATCAGGCATTTGCCGGGAGAAACATCCCATATGGCCATCTAGTGGGGGATGCTGGCTATGCACCGGAGCTGTGGCTGATTACACCCATCAGAAATGCGCACACACCTGAACAAGAACACCATAATGAGGCACACGCACAAACCAAGATCATTGTAGACTGCATTTTTTGGATGCAAAGGTCATGGTTCCACTGCTTTGACATATCCGATGGAGCCTTGCAGTACTGTCCAGCTACATGTACACAAATGTTCATAGTATGTGCCATGCTACACAGTATGATCCTGTGGAAACAGCTTCAGCAGGAACAGCATGAGGCAGGGCCACACAACCCCCCCACCATTGCTAAGGCCAGCACAGGCATAGAGGGACTCAGAGGAGGAACATCCTGAGCCTTCCCCTGTAGGCAGAAGGAGGCATGCCCAATATGCCAAGGCCTTGGCAAAGAGGCAATGCATAGCACACACAGTGACACTGTAGGGATCCAGGGACTGATACCTCTCTCTGACTCACACATACAGTAAAAGGGATGCCAAACATGACACTACCTAAGCTTTACCATGTATAAGTCGTGTACTATATGCATCCAACATAGTCAGCCCTCCAGCACCATCCCCAATATTGGCCCAGCAACAAGGTAAGTCACTCTTCCTATCAATTACTGAATGGAGTAGTATGTTCTCATTGTTGTATGTGTGATATGGATGCAAGCATGCAAGGGAGTTGGGTGGCTGAATGGGATAGCAGCAGACAGCTATATGGGACAGCAAGAAATTCATAACAAATACTGCTGTCAAGATACTAGGCAGCACTACACAAGGTGACAACCCCCACCACAGTACATGTGATGACCCAAAGAACTGTGGGTGTCAATAGATCACACACATGGATGTCAATGAGGGTCACATATCCACCACCAGCCTCACCCAGCAGGACAGGTGTAGATGACCATAAGGAAAGGCGGGGCTAAGACCCCCAAATGATGGCAATGGTGAACAGTCCCGCACCAGACCTACACAGACATACTACAACAGGTCTGGCAATTGCATTCTAGTTCTGAAGGGTAAGAAGTCTGAAATTGAAATATATGCCATTAAGATCTAACATGTGTACTCTACTGGTATGCCTCCTGTCTGCATGATACGTCACAATACAATATGAAATGGAAGCCAACAGAGTAACCGAAATACCAGTACAGTCATTTCAAATGTTTAAAGTCTGCAGATGTGCACCCCCCCCCCAACACTCCCATGTAGAAATGCAGTAACAGATGGCCTGCAGCACTCTGAAATGACCTACAGTCCTCTGGCAAAGGCCCATGCCTCACCCATAGTGCCAATGTATGAAATGTCAGGAGGTCCCAACTAACAACCTAACACAATAAACAGAAAACAAATGCAAGGCCATGTTGACAAATGCCAGTAGCATGCCTCCCCATGTCCTACTGCAAGGACTGTGGATCAGGCCATAAATACTACTGGGATAAAGACCCAGCTATCGGGATACCTCTGCGATATTGCTTACATAATGTTAGATGGAGGAGAGAATAACAGAGGGGGTGTAGAAGCATAGATGTCATGGAGTGTGTGAAGTCTGAAACTCTAATGTCCACCCATACTACACCCTGACTGCAAACCCATGAATGAATAGCCACAAAACTGCTTGTAAACCACAGTGTGAAGGTAAACTGACCAGATATATAAGTCCTGCCTCTGGATAACCTGGGTGTATCTGTACAGCTGAGAGGTATGGCCCCAGCAGGACATGGCCATTCCATTATGTTGAGAAAAGCACAAGAAGGGGATCCCCAGTCAGCATACTACCAAGGTGCTGAACCAGTTACACAGAACCAGCAGTCTAGTGTCTGTAGCTACCCCTCCACAATGGCAGGTGTGTGCCAGAATGTGTATTCTTTATGCCTCAGAATATTGGTCTCAGCTTCATTCATCTTGTATTTCCTGGTAAATAACTGTGAGCAAAGAATGATAACTGTCAGCGGTTGATGACATGATACATCACAGTGTAAAATAGTACATATGTCAGAAAATCTATGCTATAACCAAACATGTCACACAAGGAGCACAGACAGCAATAGTCACAGTATCTCTCATATGTTAAGCCCATTGTGTCTCCATATTGGCAACCTATCTACAGATATCCTGCAGAAACAGTTTGCTAGGTGTAGCTGTAGCACACAAAACCCTGAACTGAAGTCCAGCCCTCCCTGGAATGGACGCACTCACTCAATACAGAAGGTCATACTGGGCATGCTCCTACACTTAAAGAAATGAAGTCCATGTCTCACAACACAGTGGACTACAGAGAGAAATGAAGCCCATGTCTCAAAACATAATAGACTACAGCTATGTGTACAGTGTGAGGGTGGCCTAATGGTTAAGATGTTTGCCTTACAAACACAAGGTGCAGGGTTAATTGGCTAGGCTTAAATGGCTCGCAAGGGCAGTTAGCTTAGTACTAACCTATGAACCTATATTGGTTATTCGCAGCTGTCTGTGCACACACAACAAATTGTACATCATTGATACTTCACACACACACATTGGATAGGAATACTCACACATATCTAAGGCCAACATAATATAATATGTCAAACATACACACACAGAGACATGGGGAAGAGAAAGACAGACAGTGACAGAGAGAATTCCATGAGGCCTGCCCCACCCACTACACATCCCATTGGCCTAGTTCACATGATGTGCTGATGTCATTCACTGTAGAAATACCTTTGGTTATCCCCCAGCCCTATAGTTTCAGTGGTGCTTGTGATAACTGTGTAACACTACAGTACAAATAGGTATCCATATAGCAGTTGTAATCTCAGTCCTGTCAAATGTAAAGCTGTGTGTGTGTGTGTGTGTGTGTTTGTGTGTGTGTGTGTGTGTGTGTGTGTGTGTGTGTGTGTGTGTGTGTGTGTGTGTGTGTGTGTGTGTGTGTGTGTGTGTGTTTCTAGACGAATGTGGTTGAGGCCATTCACACTCACTAAACTTTCCTTACCCCTCCTTCAGCACTGCTGCTGATGTCACTCACCTTCAAAGATAGCTGTGAATAGCTCTCCAACATATAAGCTCTGTGGTGCTTGCGATAACTGTGTAATACTGTAGTGTAGCAAACTAGTTAGGTAGGATTTCCAGTCCTTATCTTGGCAACTGTGTAAATGTGAGTGTTTGTGTGAGAGAGTGTGTGTATCCTTGTAGAGACGTGATTTTGTGGTCATTCACATTTACAATACTTCCCTTACCCCTCCTTTAGCTAAGCTGCTGATGTCACTCACTTTCAAAGATACCTTTGCACAGCTTTCCAACATATAAGCTCCATGGCATGTGCAATAAATGTGGAACAATGTAGTAGCAATAACTACATAGGTAGGGGTTTGAATCTCATTCCTGGCAAGTGTGTGTATATGTCCGTACCTCAAAGATTTTTGCCCCATTTACACCCAGTAACCAACTCAGTGACTGACTTTAGCAGTCCTACAGATATCATTCACCTTAGAAGTACCTGTTGGCAACCCGAAACTGTGCAAGATCAGTGGTGCATGTGGTAAATGCATAACATAATGGTCCAAAAAGATAGTTAGAGGTTTGAACCTCACTCCTGGAAAATGTGTGCGTAGGGCAAAATATTTTGTGGAATCTCTCACCCACTACATAACCCAATGCCAGTATTTACAAGGGTTGATGATGTTCCTCACCTTAGAAGTACCTTGGGACAACATCCATCCTATAAGCTCTGTGGCATGTGCAATAAATGCGTAACACTGTAGTAGCAATACATAGCTAGGTAGGGGTTTGAAACTCAGTACTTGTGTGTGTGTGTGTGTGTGTGTGTGTGTGTGTGTGTGTGTGTGTGTGTGTGTGTGTGTGTGTGTGTGTGTCATCAGTATCCTGTTTGGGGGTTGGTGTGATTGTGTAATAACAGGATCCAGTGGGGGGGGGGTTTGCTAAATTATTATGTTGAGGACCTAGTATATGTCCCAATGTCCACATTACAAGGCCAACAGTTATCAAACACCGTAGAGGTTGGTGTAGACAATCCACAGCCCTAAATGTCTAGTGCCATGTGCAATGACTATGTGACAGTATGGATTACTGAACAATATAGGCAACCCTTCTAATACTCAGAGATCACTCTCCACCCACGAATCATAAACAAACACACTTGGCTAGGCAACAACCACTATATCAGTAGTTCCCCTGCATATTGCCTCACAGTACCCACGGTGTGATTGCAGTGGACTACATGCCTGTTGACCACAACAGTGCCACTGACATCAGAAAGTACTTTGATGTGTTACATCTCCTGACTGTGTTATCCAACAAGTAAAAGGACATGGCACCCTGTTCCATCCCCTCAGTAGCCCAATCAATGTGTACAGTGGCCCTTTTTCCATGTTCCCCACTGGACATCTGCAACAATTGTGGAGTCTGCAAATGTATCCCACAAAGGGAATACCATGCCTTATACACATGCCCTGTATGGACAGACGCCAATAACTCCAATGAATACCCTTATCATACTGTCAATGTAGGCGCAATCACTACCTCGGTTACATAGCCAGGTGTCAGCAAACGAGGTCAGGAATGCTACATCAGAAAATACCAATCTGTCCACACAACATGCCCCAGAAACCTTAAGCACACTTCTACACTTCAAAGAACTTGCATGTGGGACATGTGTACAACCCAGGCACTGGAGTATAAATCACATACATGTGAAGCCGTGCACGTCACTGGCCACCCACAATAGAAATCTGGATAAGTGGATGGGGAATACAATACCCACCCCTGGGGATCACTCCAATGACTATACTCCTGAGCCACACTGGGGACTATTTTCATGTGGTCTGATGCCAGGGTATTCCCTTGAGCTAGCATTGTAGACCCTTCAGGCTCATTCACCTACCACACACCTATGAAGCAATGAACATGTGGATCTCAATACTGGCAAATGTTTTTTTTTGTGTGTGTGTGTGTGTGTGTGTGTGTGTGTGTGTGTGTGTGTGTGTGTGTGTGTGTGTGTGTGTGTGTGCGTGTGTGTGAATAGTAATCCCAGTGTGTTTGGCTGATGAATATCCCCTGTGGCTGTGGTTATTAACAATCAGAGGTATGTCCAAACCAGAACATGTACCATTCTCCAGTCTACAACAGATGTTGTAAATCAACATATACCTATATACAACTCTCAGCCCTATGATCTGTGAGGCATATGCAATCACTGTGTTACAGACTGGGGATTACCATCCACATACTGTGCCCTGCCTATGGCATGTTGGATGTGTTACCACACTGCTATACCCAGTGGCCTTGCTGCAGGGTCACATCCTGCTGACACAGAGATGCCAAGAACGGAAATGAGATACAGCATGTGAGAATACATTCACTCATCACTTCACTTTTGGGGGGAGAGAGGGTTAAAGCTGGCACTGAATGTGTTGCCAAGACTGTGGCCAATATCTGTTGTCAAAGGAAAGGTATTAGCATTGTACAGTAGCTCGCAGCACTTATGTTTAATGCTGCGCAGGTTGTTGATGTAACTATCAAAGGCTGTTGTGACTGTCATCAGTGTCTGGTGCATGTCTGCTGTCATAGATGCTTGTTGGGGATTCCATGAGGGATCCAAAGTTGTGTTTTAGGCTAATAAGGGAGTTCAACAGTCATGGGACACGACCATTCCCTGCAACAGTGTCCTCCTTCTAATGTACACTTTAGTAATGGCAGGGGACAATCACATTGTCTCCCAGTGTTTGGAGGATAGTGTCTGGGTTCTGTTGGCTCTGGCTAGTACCATGCATTCATGTACCTGTTTGTACAGTGCCTATGTGTATGATTTCACAGTCATGCAGCTATTTCTCATTGCCATGGGTGCAGTGAAGACATCCTCCCTGTTTTCATGCCTGCAAAGTGAGCTTTGGAGAGGTTTTGCCAGTTGGTTATCTTTGTGGGGGGTGTGGCTGACATGTTG
Source organism: Protopterus annectens (assembly GCF_019279795.1). Taxonomy (NCBI): domain Eukaryota; kingdom Metazoa; phylum Chordata; order Ceratodontiformes; family Protopteridae; genus Protopterus; species Protopterus annectens. The sequence goes on from NC_056727.1 coordinate 1,171,663,776, forward strand.
AGTTCCATATTGATTACAGCCTGTGTGGATCCCACTATGCAAAGATTGACAACTGTGGATTAGCAATAGTCCCATATTTACGTGGTCAGCACAGGTCACGGTTGTTGCATCCTCTACCAGGGATCAGTATGAGCTGGTCTAGGGCAATGGAAATGATGAATCCCAGAAGTGTTGGGCCACTGTACTGGCGCTAGGCTACATTCCCCAGGTGATGGAGGGGTAGTTGAAGTCTCATACTATGTCAGTGTTGCATTGGACCATCATAGATGGCAGAGTGTTGAGGAATGGGTATTGACAGTCTAGAGACATAGATGTGGACCCACAGCAGGCTACGGTCTGGATTGCACAATTACCCCAAGGCAGTTGTACCAGAAGTATCTCCAATGCATTATGATGGGATACTAGTCTAGAGGTGTTCCTTTCCATAATGAATCTGAAGACAACACCACCTGTGGAGGTGTGGTGTCGTCCATGTTTGGGGGCTGACAGCTGTGGAATGCATCATAGCCTGATACTGCAGGTCTGCTGTCTGCTGCTGTGAATCACCTCTCCATTACAGCAGACATGTGTCCTCTACTCCAACAACTGCTATGAGTGACTGCATCCTGACAGTTAGATGTCTACTGTTGAGCAGCATGACCTTCAGATTGCATACATGTGTAGCAACTATGGTGGTAATAACATTAGGAACACTGCCTAATAAGGCACCATAGTGGTGACAAGACACAGCCAGTACCTGGCAACCCAGCAGTGACAGATATAGGACATCTGTAGCAAGTCATTGGGTTCTGTCAATCATGTCATCCCAACCAGAGAGGTTCTGGATCCCTTGAGAATGACACATAACATGTAAGCCAATGTTGCAGTCAATTATCTCTTGATAGCACCACAGCATCATTCTGGGTGACTGTGGTACACTGCCCAGGGCTACTGTCACACCTGCCTGGACCGCATAATAAGAGAGTTCAACCATGTCTCCTGTCATGTAGTCCAGGAAGGTGTCTCCCAAGTCATTCACACCCACAGGATATGGAGTGATACTCGTAGCTGTTGTGGAGTGACATGACTGGCTGTGTCATGTGTTGGATGCTGGCATGTGATTGATATTTGGCTGTTATCTGCTCCATATTCAACTTAGTGAGTGGGATTTGTTTGCCTCAGTATTGAGTTACCCATGATCACTGTATTGTGTAAGGTGGTTAGTCTTAGGAACTTAGGTTGGGGGCACACTGTGTAGGTTAAATATGTGTCCCTTGGCATGTGGCATGTCGCAGTGTCTGAGTGGGTGTCTGGCTTGCTGGTCTGTGCTGTTTAGGTAAATGTCCATTGAGTGCCTCTGGGAAGGTGGGTGTGTGGCTTTTCACTCTATGTCATGGCAGTCAAAGTGGGTGTCATGGTGAGCTATGTGTTCCTGGACATGTATTTTCAAGTATAGTAAACAGTCAGTTTACAAGTGTCCAGGATTTGTAATAATGAGAGTGATATGCAATGTGAATTTGATGCTTTGGATAAAATGTTTATTGATAGAGGCTATAATAGTGTTACAGTTCGTGGGATACGGGATAGCCTCAGTGTTAATCAGTGGTTAGTCTTGGGAACTTAGGTTGGGGGCACACTGTGTAGGTTAAATATGTGTCCCTTGGCATGTGGCATGTGGTACAGGCATGTGGTACAGGTGTTGATCTTATCCTCTTGACCTGCTAGTCTATTACTTACTGGAGAGTGCATATGTCCACATTGGGTGATATATGGGTAGCCCTCACAGGTCTGACTGTTTGGAGCTTAGAAGGGAGGGTTGTCTGTGTACATGCGGCAGTTGCAACAGTGCCCTGGAATGGACATGTGCACCAGGTCAATGGGTGAAAGCACAGATAACCACCCTTCAAACATGGCAGGAGGGATGGACATAACTAGTAAGGAAATGAAAAAAACATACCAACTAGACAACCACAGCAGAAATCACAGCTTTAATAAAACTCGCAGTAAAAACTTGTAACAAAATATGTAGCAAAATATATTTCAGACAGGACAGGACAAGCGCTTTCCCATACAGCTTCTTCAGATCCTATAAAAAAACTTTAAAACCATAACATTTTTAAACTAAAATTCAACCAATCAGAGCACAAAAAAATTGTGCCAAAAATAGTGACATCATATGCAATGTTTGAAAACAATCATTACTAATTTCTGTGTACCTTAAGTTTCCGTCCATTTAAAATAGGTTTAATATTAACCTGACTGTTCAAACCTGGATGCTTATAAGCTTGCATCCTAAGGATCCACTTCAACTCCACCTGCTCCAGATAGTTATTACAGGCACCACCCCTCACATTTTTAAAAACATGCTGTAACACTCTAAAAGAGAAATGGTGTCCAGGGGACTCTGATGTTTCGCCAGAGCATTCGTGATGTCCCCCTTCCTCATATCTGATAAGTGTTTATGTACCCTGTCCCTCAAACATTGGGTAGTTTTTCCCACATAGAGACAGGGACACAAATCACAAGTTGCTAGATATACTATAAAACTAATAGTACCGTCTGCATAGAATCTAGGTGTAAATTCAAAAGCTAAGGATGTTTATAGGCTTGTTATTTCATCAAAACTTTACATACACTACAATTTCTGCACGGATAGGTCCCAGTTCGTTGACCTAACTGCACAACACGTTCTTTTCATTACATAGCAATTGCTTAAGATTATTATTACTCTGATAGGTGAAACATGGTGTAACCCCAACTAAACCAGTGTTAAGATGGACCAATATTTTTGTATGATGTTTTTTATAACATTATTATTACTAGTAAAATTGGTAATAAACAGGGTGTAACGTCTTGCCTTTCTTCTCTTAGTTACATCATTATCTCTAATCCTCACATTCGGGGTATCAGTAGTCATTGCCCACTGATCCTGATTAATACCAGATATGGTAACACTCTGTTCCAAAACTAGGCTCACAGTCATTTAACTGATTAACACTGAGGCTATCCCGTATCCCACGAACTGTAATACTATTATAGCCTCTATCAATAAACATTTTATCCAAAGCATCAAATTCACATTGCATATCACTCTCATTATTACAAATCCTGGACACTTGTAAACTGACTGTTTACTATACTTGAAAATACATGTCCAGGATGTATGCTGTTTCTATACAATAGGCTATTACACCAACAAGGCTTCCTAAATAGTGCAGTGGTAATGCTTCCTGTTATATTCCTAGTCAGCGACACATCTAGAAAATCTACATGTAAATGAGAATAGGTGGTTGTAAAGTGGAGAAACTCTGTGGTGGACTTTAGGTACTCAATATATAGAAGAAGGGATTCAACATTACCCTCCCAAAAAATGAAGACATCATCAACAAACTGTCTATAATGTCTAACACCCCTATATAGTGGACTCCCAGTCAGGTTATTCTCCTCCCAGAAATGCATGACTAGATTTCAATACAAGTTGGCACATGGGGTGCCCATGGCAACACCCCATTTTTGTAAATACAGTTGCTCCTCAAATAAGAACACATTATTATTCAAAATCAACTTCAGTAACGTACAAACTAAATTAGCATCAATATTCAATGAATGTACATCACTACTCAAGATCTGTCTAATCTCCTCTATCCCATATTCATTGGGTATAGTTGTGAAAAGAGTTTTAACATCCATGGTAACTAATAACAGGTCGGTGGTATCATTCTGATGTACAAATTCGTCGAAGTCTTGTAAAAAATGTTTAGTGTCCTTCAAGATAGTATTTATGGACATAACCACAGGATTGAGTTGCCCTTCAACATACATGGAAAGGGGCTCGGTTACCCAGGCCCCTCCAGCAACAATCGGTCTCATAGGTGGCTCCACAAGGGATATGTGGATCTTAGGTAACCCTCTAATAACAGGTACCATGGGAGAGGGTGTCTTAAAAAACTCAAACAATTTCTTATCAATATCCCTGGTCATGAGTAAATCATATATACAATCATTCACATATTTAATAATGGTCCTCACTCATTGCCAATCTATCATATGATAGGTTTCCAAATTATCTAATAAGACAAACATTGCTTTCACATAGTCACACTTATTCAATAGCACAACAGTGCCACCTTTATCAGATGGCCAAATAATAAGATCCATATTATTCATTAAATCATCCAATGCTTTATGCTCTGCAGCGCTCAAATTATAAAAACTACTTTTATTACAGTTATTTAAAGTCAAAGTGGGTGTCATAGTGAGCTACATGTTCCACATGGTGTGGTGCAGGTGTTGATCTTATCCTCTTGACCTGCTAGTCTATTATTTACTGGAGAGTGCATATGTCCACATTGGGTGATATATGGGTAACCCTCACAGGTCTGAGTGTTTGGAGTTTAGAGGGGAGGGCTGTCTGTGTACATGCAGCAGCTGCAACAGTGCCCCTGAATGGACTTATGCACCAGGTCAATGGGTGAAAGCACAGATAACCACCCTTCAAACATGCCAGGAGGGATGGACATAACTAGTAAGTACTGGGGCAACATCTGTGATGAATGAGTACTGCTGATGGCCCACAGGTGTGCCACACTGCATGATACAATAACCTGGTGAAGTGCCAAGCCATAATGCTAGTTGAAGTGCAAGACAGAAAGAACTAGCGTGATGTATGGGTGGAAAAGAAGGCAGACTATCTGCCACCTGTAATACTTTACCACAGCTGTGCAGTTATTAGCAGCTTTGGCCAGATAAAAGTTCAGTAAGCTCTGTAGTGAGTGCAGTAACTGCGTAACACTATAGTAGAACTACCTAGATAGGTAGGAGTTCTAATCCCAATTCTGGGCAGTGTGTGTGTGTATGTGTGTGTGAATCACATACTGTCTGGTTCATACCATTTTTGACCTGTGTACTACCCTTTACACTTCCCTTCACTCCAATTTAATAGATCTGTTGATGTCATCCACCTCAGAAGTACATTTGGTTGAGCTGAAAATGTATCAGCTCTGTGGTGCATCTCATAACTGCATATCACTAAAGTAAGAATACCTAGATAGGCAGGCATTCTAATCCCAATGCTGGCAAGTGTGTATGTGTGTGTGAATCATGTACTATCTGGATCATACCATTTTTGATGTGTGTACTACCCTTTACACTTCCCTTCACTCTAATGTTGTAGACCTCTTGATGTCATACACCTTAGAAGTACCTTTGGAAGAGGTGGAAATGTATAAGCTCTGTGGCGTGTCTCATAATTGTGTAGCACTGTAATAAGAATACCAAGATAAGCAGGAATTCTAATCCTAATGCTGGCAACTGTTTATCTGTGTGTGAGGCTCATATCATGTGTGGCTTATACCATTTTGATGTTTATACCATACACGGCTGGTGACCACCTCCCACTGCCATTACTAATGTGTGGTGACAGCATCTGCCTCACATGCAGCAGGTTAAACCATTGTACAGTCCTCTGTACCAATGTGTCTAGAATATCCATATGTTTGAAACCTATATGTGGTCAGAAGTGGTCTGTGTGCCTTAACAATGCCATGTATGTGATATCATATGCAGGCCAAAATGAGTGTTCAGACACATATGGCAGCATGAGGTATCATACCTGACTGAAACATCATGCCAATAGGACATCTGATGACCTCACAATGGCCTGCCATGTAGGTGCAATACATGAGTACAGATGCTTGGTTTTACAAGTAAACTGTACCTGTTATGGGTCACATTAAAGACTGGAAGAGGTGTGGACTGTCATATTGTGGTCCTAATTAGTATGTAACAGGAACACCTTGCATCTTAAGAGGGGTGTGTACACAATTTATATCCACTGTATACCAGTAATTTGTTGTGCATAACTTTACCTAAGGACGTTTGTCCATTACAATTTGGTGGCCTCTGTCCAGACGTCTTCGCACTGACAAGTCGTGAGGTATGCTACAGGAATGTTGAATTCACGTCAGATAGGCCCCAGTGCTGACCATTGTGATGCAATATAGTTAACCCCAGCACAAGTGAACATGCGCAACAAGCAATATAGCTATTACATAAAGCAATATAGCTATTACTGATGGTTATGTGCATGGTAAATTGCATGGGCTTCACAAGCCTGGGATATTGCCAGGCAAGAACAGAACAATGTAATAACCACCAGCTACAGGCTGCTGTCCCATATGCAGACCTGAGGGCCCTAGGTAGTTGTGAGAGGGGATTATTGTCAGCAGACGCACATGTGGCCTTGGTATAGGATGGATGCAGCATGTCTGCACATCTACAGTACTAACCTCAGTAATACACAATGTCCGCTCCTCACCATAGATGTGCACCTTTGTGCATTAGAAAACCCCAACCACAACTGCAATCGGACCTGACAGATGCATGTAGATACAAAACAGATAAATGTATGTCTGATACATTAGTGTACTAATCCTAATGGGACCTTACCTGCACGATCCTCATCCAGTGTACGTGTGTGTGTGTGTGTGTGTGTGTGTGTGTGTGTGTGTGTGTGTGTGTGTGTGTGTGTGTGTGTGTGTGTGTGTGTGTGTATGTGTGTGTGTGTGTGTGTGTGTGTGCAACCCACCTCCACAATGCTTCCCCTCAGCATCATGGCCTGTGCGTTCGGCATGTGGGCCAGGTGTGATAAGGAGCTCCTTGGTGGGTGTCAATGAGGGCTGGATGGCTGGGCCCCAACCTGTGGCTAGTCAGTCCCTCGCTACAGCAGCAGCCCATTGATGGGCATGGCATTTGAGGTTGGTGGCCTGATGCTGCACATGCACATAAGTTCTGCTGTACAGTCCGGCATCATTTACCCTGTGGACCACACTGTTCTACAAGGCAGTCCTCTCCTGCACATCTTCTGGTCTCCATCTACATGACAGGGCATAATGTCCAATCACATATTGGGTGATGATGTCTGCTTCCCCAACAGAGAATGCTGGTAGGCGAGCACTCTGCATGTTACCTGGAAGACATGAACAGGAAAGGGTCACAGGACCTCATACGGTTGTCAAAATGCACATCAACAGTGGATATTACTTGCAAATAATCCAGACTACCCTGGAAACCTCCAAGCTATCATGGCTATAGCAGCTTACATTACACGCCTGTCTCTGAGCTATCTTATTCCCCCCAATGTTAGACACTTGATTGCATAATCCTCTATCCTCCATTCATTTCTGTGCAGAGGGTTGACAGTGGTCATCTTCCATGTGGATGGTGTGTGTATGGTGGCAGGTCTTTGCTTGACTGTGGTGTGTGATGGAGCTCTGAGCACATGCCTGAGTTCATGTAGGAGGCAGACAGTGATGTTATGCCCCATGGAGATATGCTGTTGTTGCCTTCAGTAGGCAATATGCACATGCTCACCATTGCTGCAGGGATGAGTGTGGTTGAGGTGCATATCTCCATGTACGACTGGGGTGGACAGGGTGGCGATGTTCCCACCTAACCTGTGTAATGAAGGTTGCCTATATTCACGGCATATGTGTATGAGGTGTTCTTTACCCCCAATACAGGGTGAATTGTGTTGTTTCATCTGAGACTTACAACATATGTAGAGACATGGTTGCCATTGTCCTTGGCGGTGTGGATATGTCTGATTCATAGTCATAGTCAAACTTAAGGGACGTCACCTGTGAACTTACCTTCTTGCTCCGATATAGGTGGACTTGCTTCAAAATTGTTGCCTGCACATCTGTGTCCCTGTACAGCCAATGTAGCAACCTATTATGTGGTTTGCGTATTGCTGCTGTCCACCAAAGGGGATTAGGCTACCTTGGTGGAGGCTGGATATACAGGTCAGGTACTGCTGTGCCCATATACCTACAGTGGATATAAAGGTTACACACCCCTGATACACTGCCTGGTATTTTGTGCAATTGGAACATGACACCACATTAACAAATTTCATAACAATTCTCATCTGTAGTGTGACCTATAGCCTGTACAATTCAATTAAAAACATGACAATCTGGTTTGTGAAAGCATATGGAAATAATACTCAGTACAATAAGCCAGTTGAATGAATATGCACACCCTTAAACTTGTGTATGCACCTCTTGAGATGGTTACAGCATTCATCCGTCTTGGACTGGACTCTAACATCATGGCACATCTTCACTTGGCAATAGTTGCTCACCTTCCTAGAAACACCTTTAATTGTACTGCAATGGAATTGGACAGGTTAAGGGTCTCATTCAAGATGAGAAACATTATGACATGATCTTCTGTGGTCTGATTGTCATACAGCACACAAATGTGGCATTCCAACAGGGGTGCATGCACTTGTGATATCCACTGTATAAAGGTGTTGATATAGCTGGTAGTGGTAGGCATGGACAGAGGGTCATAACACAGATGGACACTTCTCTGATTAATACCTGCTAATCATGCCTACTCCAGTAGCCAAATCAGTGTCAGGGCAATGCAACTACCAGTAGCTGTACACATATATGTCTGTTGTATGCACTGACACTGATATAACACACATGAGCAACATGCACAACCTATTTTCCTGGCTGCTTGAAATCCATGTGATTAGTTTTGTGCCTTCCAGCTGAGCATATGCATACATACATGTGCTCAGGGGATACCTGGTATACATTTCTAATGAATGTAAGTATGGCACACTGGATTTACTTTCTTGCTGCTCAATCATACTTCTCAACCTGTTACAGCAGTACGTCTGGACAATGGCACACATAAATGAGTGTCAAAGGGGACATCAGTACTGATACTGTATTAATCTGGCTGCACTGTATAGTAGTACGTTGATTACACAGTAGAGTTTGAAATCACTGTGATAACCTGGAAGATGTCCAACAGTCATAAGTAGGCTATTATGTTACAAGGCCATTGCTCACAGACCTGCCAATGGTTTGTGTGACATAACACAGGTATATGTGTATGTGAACACAGATATCAGTCACAAATGTGCTTGTCGCCCAGCAGACTGTACAGTTGAATGTTATTAAGTCAATATATCACACGCAGTTCAACACACGTCTGCAACAGTACTCTATTATGCACATGGCCTCTATAGGTGTCTTAGCTTTACAAGGCAAACATGTGTCATACTCATAATCACAGGTAACATGGATATGGAAAACATCCCATTAACTGGCCTAGCAGTGGCACAATCACAATTGTTTGACAGACACCCCTGCAGTTGTCATATATGAGCTGTCCTTTCACAGGTGAGTCAGGCTCATGAGCTGAGTTCCTACCTCACAACCTCTCGGAGCATCACATCTGGACAATGCCTAAAATGATGGGGGGATAAATATGGACAGATTTTAAATATACCTGCTACAAACATAGGAAGTTCGTAGAATGATACATTTAGCATTACAGTGAATATTCTTAAGGATGTGGAGTCTCAAACTCAAGTGTTTTTCTTTACCTGATGATGTTAATCATCAGCTATTTGCCAGTAAAGTACAGATCTCAGGAGGAACAGACAAAAATACATGACAGTAATATGTGGACATTCTGTGCGGATCTGTACAGTTGAGAGGTATGTCTGTGATATCTCCCACTGCAGAGAATGCCAGATGCTATGGCTATAGCAGCTGTTTATCAGGACATTAGTACAGTACGTCTTGTTGAGACATATATTCCTCCAAACCATATTTCCCATTATTACAGACCAAGTACTAGATTCAATTACTTGTTTACATGTTCCACTTACCTCTTTTCTTTCTTCTCTTTTCCATTTTATGTTTCATGTATTTCCCTCTCTGTGCACTACATGGATCGTGCTGGTTTGAATAGATGGCAGCATGGCTTTTGTAGGTGATGCTCATGACCAGGTGATGGTCTGTGCACCTATTAGGGTTCCCCACTTGTTAACTGCAATCAGAACAGCTGTGTAGTTCTTCCAATATCCAATGTAATGGCATCACAGTCCTATAAATGAGTACTCCATGTGGGCATTGTCCCTTTCCCTTACTTGT